>NC_083770.1:44227460-44259960 GCF_963514075.1 Conger conger | reverse complement strand
CCTCTCATTATGAAATTTATTTTTTATAGAACTGCCATTCATAGTTCAAATTCCATCTTTTATCATTAATTAATCTAATTTATCCTCTGATAGTTGAATCATGCCACTTTGTATCTAATCCTCAAAGGAAAATATAACCCCCTCCGTTTGGGTCTTTTATTGCTGTGGAATGTTAATTTGAAGGAGAATTAAGTTTCCAAAAAACTTCCCAGTAACAATGACACTCTAAAAAAGAGGCCCACACTAAAATTTGTGTTAAAATTTACGATAGCACTTAATTATCTCTTTTTCCTGTGGGCTCCTCCTGTCTTCCAGTTGCATTTGTATCACTTTAGATGGAGTGGGAGTCGGCAATAAGACATGGCCAATAAACCCTCCATATGCTGTTCTTTCTGTTCGATCAAGCCATTATCAAGAAAAACGAGTTAGTCTAATGACATCAGCTGTACGGTTGCACATTATCTGCAATACAAATATTATACACTATTCAGCTGAGCCATGAAAGCAGATGAGACCGAACCATCTCATCGATTTGATCAGTAGCCATCAGAGTATAGTGAGTTGAGATTACTGACGGAACAAAGGAGCCTAAAGGATGTGCTATATTGTTCAGTCCGTGTCAGTCCGTTCTTTCATCTGCAAATAGGTAGACAGACCTGTGAACGCTCATCCGCTGACACACAAGAGCTGTCCTTTGGTGATTCTTTTCAGAGGGCTTTATGACCCACTCGTGTGCATGATAACTGCTTCAATTTGGCAATAGCCTTTCCTCTGATAATTTGCTCCATTTTAATGTGATTTCCTCTGCAGGAAGTAAAAGCTTGATGTCACCTGTGATGATGTGCCCCTGTTATCAAATCAAAGTACAGTCGTCTGTCAGTGTTTCTCTGCACAGCACAAAGTCTCTGGTCCTGCTCCAGAAAATGAGAAACTAATCAGCTCGTGTTTTTGCCGATGAAGATTAGGTATCGCATTAGGTTAGTGCTTCTTGAAGCACATCTCATTAATTTCATTGCTTCTAGGGACATATTTCTCATTTGCTCTGTGGAACCTGGAATGACTCAATTAGCAATGCATTTTGGACCAGTGTGTCCATGGCAGTATGTTTGTAGCAATGTGTCCGTGGCAGTGTGTCTGTAGCAGCGTCTCCGTGGCAGTGTCTGTAGCAGTGTGTCTGTGGCAATATGTCTGTGGCAGGTTGTCTGTGGCAGGTTGTCTGTGGCAGTGTGTCTGTAGCAGTGTGTCCGTGGCAGTGTGTCTGTGGCTGTGTGTCTGTAGCAGTGTGTCTGCAGCAGTGTCTGTAGCAGTGTGTCTGTGGCAGTGTGTCCGTGGCAGTGTGTCTGTGGCAGAACAATATTTTCATGGGCATGAAAGTAAAAAAAAGTAGCTTCTTTATGTAATTATCTTATCTGGCGATTAATCATGCACGTTTCAGATGTCCAGCTTTGCTTATTGTCTTCCTCCACAAAATCTGTGCTCTTCACACCTTTTGATTCCAACTCCTACAACCGCTTAATTCTCGCAGTCACTTAGATTTCTAGCTCATGGCTTTAGTGGCGGCAGTTAATTGTTCCAATTAAATACTGTCTATTGCACCTGCTCAGCTGCCATATCGCCGTTGCACTTCAGAGTCAAAACAGAAACGGGGAACAAAGTAGATTTGACTGCTTGACTTTCAGAAATCCTTTGTGCGAGCCAAAGGCTTTATTCTACCTTTTCCTATTGTTTTCTGTTCCCTGGGTTCTTTTAACCATGCAGAACTAATGTGCTTTGCCTGAAGGACGCTGCATAATAGCTCTGACGGCAGCGGGGAAGAAGCACGCTCCGCCATTCAGAATGTTATCTCAATGCAGTACGTCGGTTTCTGTCAATGATACCAAAAATATCGCACTCGAATAAGGGGGTAAAACGTTGAGCTTCTTCTGAAAAAGCCTGGAGTGCGAGAGAGGATGAGAGAAGTAGCTGGCCTCCTTCGACAGAAGTCACTTTTCCGGCCCTGTCTGTGCTCCTGTGACAGCCGTTCGTTTTTAAAGTTCACGGGGCGCTTTTCTCTCTCCGGCATTAAGGTGTCTCTTTATCAAACAGATTATCTGACAGGACAGAGGAGCACATTTAGCATGAGAACATTACGCACCCCGAGAGCTGCCTCTGCCTGCCCCGTGCCCTTTTTAACTGCAGGCTCCCTGGGTGTGATAAGAACAGGCACGCTGAGGTGTGCAGCCGCCGCTGACGAAGAACAAAGCTGCTCGCCACTGCGGTTTTCACAGAGCTGCCTTCGAACATCCCACAATGCTTAGCGGCCGCAGGGCCAAAAAGGAGAGGAGAGGTTACTAAACGTTGCCTTCGGAAGGGTGTGCTGAGCTCTCCAGCATTAAGACTTATTAAGCCTACGCCACGTCCTGCGATGGGACTCTGGCTCCATGCTAACGGCTGCGCCCATGCGTGAGGGTTTAAGTGGGCAGCAGTAAGTAGAGCGGGGCTCGTATCCTGCGCCAGGGCCCCCTCATTGTCAAGAGCGATGTAGGCTCTCTTCTCCCGCGCGCTGATGGAGATAACAGCCGCATTACTCACGGGCGGTAGTCATGGAGCTAACGCCGGGGACGATGCAGGACCACAGCTCCGACCGTCGCTCTCCGCGGCCCCGGTTTCTCCTCTGTCACTTCAGCTGCTGTGTCCGTTTTCACATGCCAGCTGTGGAGGAAACACGCAGCGACCGGAAAGCATAAGTCGCGATCGAGCGGCCAAAACCGGGCTTCTTACTCCGTGTTCATTTCCTGGTGTTGCTGAGAGACGGTGCTCACTACCGCCACTGCGGTTGGCTCCAGTGTAGGTCATTCACACCGGTTTTCAATGTAAAGTCAATGGTACAATTGCGATCAAAATATAACGTCAATAGCGTTTTCCCACGAGAAAATGTAGTCGCAATCTGTGTTTTTTTTCTTCATCTAATGCAGGGGTGCACAGCAACGGCCAATCCGTTATTGAATAAGCTAAATAACGTCTAGATCCGACGTTTGTATATGCACCAGCTACAGCTGCAGGCTGCAACTGTGTCCTCAAGATTGTACTATGCTCAAGCACAGGATTGAACCAGCATCATTTCTAGAGCTGTCAGAAAAATAAATGAAGGTAATTGGTTGGAACAAAAACCAGCTCGCAGAGCAGCCCTCCAGGACCGGAGTTGTGCACCCCTGATCTAATGCCTCCCCGTGTGCCGATTCTCTTGAACTCATCGTGTTATTAAGACATTACAGCAATACTTGTGAACGAATCAGGGAGAGATTACATCACTCTGTCACACACGCTTAGCGGAGGTGCCACATCGGCTTCCCGACTACGGCTCCAAACTGTACAACATGGCCACGCCGGTAAACTTGACTTCCCGGGCTTCGAAAACGCTTTTCACGAGCCCATGGGTAGTCAGCGGGTGCCGAAGGCGCTCGGTTCGTATCTTCCTACAGCGTGTAGTCGCAGTGCATTGCAGTAATTTTGACCTGTGCCCTGTGTGTTCTGTGCAGAGGTTCCCCCCAGTCCCGTGAAGAACCCCCCGGAGATGGCCCTGGTGACCTCGCCCCGGCAGCGGCGGGACTCGGACCGTTACTGCCAGCTGTGCAACGCCTGGTTCAACAACCCGGGCATGGCCCAGCAGCACTACGACGGCAAGAAGCACAAGAAGAACGCGGCCCGCGCAGACCTGCTGGAGCAGCTGGGCAAGACCCTGGACATGGGCGAGATGAAAGGTACCGTGACGTCACAGGAAGGGGAGGGGCTTGTGACAAAGCCGTCCGTCATAGCCGATCCAGTACAGGGGCAGCACAGGAAGGGGAGGGGCTTGTGACGAAGCAATTATTGGTAGATATTCCAGTACCATGACGTCATAGGAAGAAGAGGGGCTTGTGCCAAAAATAGTTCATGGTAGACATTCCAGTGGTTAAGGTACATGACTGGGACACGCAAGGTTGGTGGTTCGATTCCCGGTGTAGCCGCAATAAGCCCTTGAGCAAGGCCCTTAACCCTGCGTTGCTCCAGGGGAGGATCGTCTCCTGCTTAGTCTAATCAACTGCACGTCGCTCTGGATAAGAGTGTCTGCCAAATGCCATTAATGTGACATTGCAGTACCGTGACGTCACAGGAAGAGGAAGGCCTTGTGACACAGCAGTCTGTCATAGCCATTTGCCTTGATGTAACTTTCAAGTTGCTTTGAAATGCCCGGTACATAACGTCAGCAAATTAAGTTATATAATCCTTTAAGAGCTCATCCACAGCATGACTTTACACCTACCGAGCGCACTCGAAGAAAATATGTAAAAAAGGATATAAAAGGTATATATAGTGTATGATTCATCACGGTGGGGAAAAAGTGTAGTGAGGAGGAGGAGACACTGAAATGGAGCTGGGCTGTTTTTATATGGGCTCACTGTTTCATATGGCGACAGGCTGACAGTGACACAGTGACCTGCAAGTATAGGAAAATGTATCTTTGCTCGTTGGCGTTGTTCAAAAATCATTCCAAAATAACATGTCGTCAAAGGTCAGTCTAAAATCCACTTTTTCTAAGAATGTCGATTCCTGGCATGAAGTTTGGGCAAACGTTTTTCGGCTGCTTGAGAAAGCATTAATGTCCCTTGAATTGAGGTTATCATCACAAAATCACACCTCTTCTCTCTTTGGCGTCAGTCTCTCCCCACTGGTTCACTGAAAGCTCGTGTCAAGAGTCACTTTGTGTCATCGACTGTTCATTTCTTGGGGAGCGTGAGGGGAATGTGGCCTTCCACCACTTCCTGGCTGTCAATAACAATTATTAAATTATCACACCGCCATGTGCTCCCTGGCACCTGGAACAGTGGAGAGAAGGCCGTTAAGTTAAGTGGTGCGTGCTCGGTCATAATCCGGGATGCTGGGACGTGTGAAGGAGAGAGCTGTCTCCCGGCATCCATCCGCTCAACTTCTGGGGAACAGGAGTGTCCAGGTGAAGGGGGAACAGGAGCGCCCAGGTGGGGGGGAACAGGAGTGTTCAGGTGAGGGGGAACAGGAGCACCCAGGTGAGGGGGGAACAGGAGCGCCCAGGTGAGGGGGGAACAGGAGTGTCCAGGTGGGGGGGAACAGGAATGTCCAGGTGGGGGGGAACAGGAGTGCCCAGGTGGGGGGGAACAGGAGTGTTCAGGTGGGGGGGGAACAGGAGTGTCCAGGTGAGGGGGGAACAGGAGTGTCCAGGTGAGGAGGGAACAGGAGTGTCCAGGTGAGGGGGAACAGGAGTGTCCAGGTGAGGGGGAACAGGAGCGCCCAGGTGAGGGGGAACAGGAGTGCCCGGGGGGCGAGGGGGAACAGGAGCGCCCAGGTGAGGGGGAACAGGAGCGTTTGGGCGAGGGGGGAGCGTCTCTGTGTCCTGTATCTGAAGGGGTTCCTCACGGCTCTGTGTCTCTGTGTCCTGTGTCTGAAGGGGTTTCTCACGGCTCTGCGTCTCTGTGTCCTGTATCTGAAGGGGTTCCTCAGGCTCTGCGTCTCTGTGTCCTGTATCTGAAGGGGTTCCTCAGGCTCTGTGTCTCTGTGTCCTGTATCTGAAGGGGTTCCTCACGACTCTGTGTCTCTGTGTCCTGTGTCTGAAGGGGTTCCTCAGGCTCTGTGTCTCTGTGTCCTGTATCTGAAGGGGTTCCTCAGGCTCTGTGTCTCTGTGTCCTGTATCTGAAGGGGTTCTTCACGGCTCTGTGTCTCTGTGTCCTGTGTCTGAAGGGGTTCCTCAGGCTCTGTGTCTCTGTGTCCTGTGTCTGAAGGGGTTCCTCAGGCTCTGTGTCTCTGTGTCCTGTGTCTGAAGGGGTTCCTCACGGCTCTGCGTGTCTCGGAAGTCCATCCCGGACCTCCTCCTTCTGAATAGACTTGATTGTGGTTTGTTTCCTTTGGGTTTAATTCCATTAAGGCTAAGATAAGACAAAGGTATGGATCATGCTTCCATGCAGTGTGGTGCAGACAGTTGTCCCTCCACCCTGGAATAAATGAGGTGAATTTGAAAGCCCTGTTCAGCCCATTGCCTGTTTTACACTCTGTGTCCAACCCTCGTGCAGCCATTATGAAGAAGGGAATATCGCTGTTGAGTTGCAGTATTAAACAAGTTGTCTGGTGAGCATTCCTCGCTGGTGATTTTCTAGTGATTTTTCAATTCGTAATGAAGTGGCAAACCATCCTAACTAGGATAAATACACTGCACAAAAAGCCTTAACAAGTGTTTTAGTGTTGTATTGCAATCTTATTTTTTCTATGAAGTAGAAAATATTAGCATGCTTTAAGTTACTGTTTGCTCGACAAGTGAACATTGCGTACGGTATGAGAGCTCAGGAACCAGGACGGGGCTGCTTAATTAACAGGGTTACGGTGAAGGTGCTGACAGAGACATCTTCCTCACAACGAGGACGCTACTTCCCCTGGCTAATAAAGAAACGTGATTAAAACGGTGACTTTCTTTCCCTCGCGACAGCTCAGAGTCTCTGTTTGAAACCCATTTGCGGTTGAAAGCCGGCGGATAAACAGAGAAAAATGATTAAATGGTCATCTGCACACATCGAGCATCCCGTGTGTCCACTCCACGCTGTTTACTGTCCTGTGTTTCAGTGTTCACAGATCGTCTCAGTGGACCGAAGGCAGCTGCTCTGTTATATAGGGCACAATCACTATTCCACTGTTGAGAATAGCTCTGTATTTACACTTTCCTTGTAGCTTTGTGGTTAGATGTGGAGACCATGCATTGCTGTTTATCCTTGCCTCTATGTGTAACCATTTGTATAATTTTTATTTGAGTTTTGGGTTTACCCCATCAAACAGCACATGGGTTCCGGTGGTTTTGAAATGGTCTCTCAGGACTGCCGCTGCAGTAGTGTATGAGTCTTCACTTCACATCTGCTGCATCTTCAGCCGTTTTTTTCCCGAGTGCTCTTATTAAGTGGTGTTATTACGGACACCAGAGGACCCCACAGTGTCCACTGCACTTAACCTTAATCACGCCAACAGCTGACAGTCCAATCGCTGCGACTGCTTAAAGACTCAAACAGCAGATTGTAATCATGGACGGGCCACCCTGAGCTCCTCAGTCTCCGTAAGATAAGGAGGGTGTGTTTGCTGTGCTGGCTCGGCCAATGTTGGCAGAGGGGTTCAGTCTGGATCCTTGGTCGTCACCCAATGTAAAGATGTGCCTGGCCCCGGCTCGTTGGACTCATGCGAGGATTTAGAGCAGAATTAAAAGGAGAGCGGGCTTTGATTTCTGGTCCAGGGATTGGCCGGGGTCAGCACCAATGGGGCCAAACCTGCCAGGAAATCCCCAACACTGCTCCAGGTACTGTGCACCTCTCTGACTCAGCAGAGGGGTGTAAATGGTAGACTGGACCGTTTTTAATTCCCCTCCACTCTACCTCAGAGCACTGTGTTATCTCTCACTTTTTGCTTTAAAGCGCAAAGCTTAAAAGTACAGTTAGTGGGCCAGCAAGATTGTTGAGGCGTTGTTGGCTGATGAGGAGCAGGATTTTCCAGTTCTCTGGGCAAGGGGAGCTTTTTTGATTGCCTCCACAAATCGGTATCTTTTTGTTCCTTGAAAAGACTTGCACTGCACTTTTAGACTTGTTTTTTTTCTTCCAGGGCCTGTTTTGAACCCTTATCACAACTGGTCTGTACATTTTGTACGGTACTCGTTCAGCGAGGATATTCTGACCTCGCGCTGACCTGCGCTGCTGCCGCGCAACCTCACGGCCTCGACTCTGTGGGTAAACACGCTGCGGTAAACACGCTGCGGTAAACACGCTGCGGTAAACACGCTGCGGTATGCCCGCACACGCATTCCCGAGGACACGCCGACGGACAGAAATGAGATCCGTGCTGCGGAATCACGGGCCTTTCTCAAACCCGTCCTCCTTCGGAGAGGAGAAATAAAAGACTCTCGTATCATCTCCTGGTTTCCGTGGCTGAGTCATACGAGGGCGATACTCCTGGGCTGCTTGTGCTGCCGGCCTGCGGCTGTCTTCTGATCGCATACCCTGTGTATGATCATGGTAAACTGTAAATGGTTGCCACTTATATAGTGCCTTTATCCAAAGCGCTGTATACTTCATGCTTCTTATTCAACCATTCATACACACACTCACACGCCAACGGCGATTGGCTGCCATGCAAGGCACCGACCAGCTCGTCAGGAGCATTTGGGGGTCAGGTGTCTTGTTCAGGGCCGCTTCGACACACCCAGGGCGGAATCGAACCGGCAGCCCTCAGAACACATCCCGCACTGACCAGCGCACTGCATCTCAGAGAGCGCGGCCCGACCCGTGTAGCTGACCCGTGTAGCTGACCCGTGTAGCTGCCCCGTGTAGCTGACCCGTGTAACGCTAGAGGATGTATTCATGTGCGCAGCGTCGGTTCGGCGGGGCGCGCATGCAGAGCAGAAACTGAGACGCGTGGGAGGTCAGGAGCGCCCCTGTTCCGCTAACGTCGGGACATTAGCTAATTACGCCGATGCCCTTCAGCCTGTAAGACAGCCCCCCCCCCCACCACCCCCCCGTGGGGAAGGGTGCCACCAGCCGGACAAACGCCACGCTCGGTGAGTGAATCAGCCCGCGCTGATCTGATGAAACCAGCTGTTTTCTGCGTCGCACACACAACGCCTGTCAGTCCTCCCCGCCCGTCCCGTCCTGTTTACCCACCAGTCACTTTAGGCTTCCCAGGCTGACGCTGGCTGATGATATAATGACAACTGATATAATTGCGCGGGGTGATTACAACTCCTTCCCGGCCGTTTCATTTAGCGCACAGGCGGCCTTGTCAATCATGGCTGTGTATAAATTGTGCCCCCTCCCCCTCCCCCTCCCCACACCGACGTTAATTGGAGAGACGTGTCCAGGAAATGCTATTTGGCACGTTGTTTGGTCTGAGAACTCGGCAGTAGGTTTGCGGGACCCGTTGCCCCCCGTCTGTGTTTGGTCTGTGTGCCGTTTTTTTCGCCACTCCCCCGACCCTGAAATTGGTCCATTATCATCCTAATAGCAGACTGAGTAATGTGTCGCACTCTTCAGTGAAGCAAACAGCAAATGGACCGTACTACCACTTTCAACCATACCGCCCTCCCATCCGAGGTTTCATGAAAACGGGAGAACATGTACTCCAGTTTGCATTATTATCGGTTGTACTGAGATTCAGTTTATTTTTTCTGCATACTTAGATTGTTGCATCAACAACATTTTACATTGCAGTCCATTAAGCGCTTCCTGCTAGGAGCAGATTGACTGATAGTTCTCTTGTAGCTGTCCTTGGTCTGATTACAGGTGCAGGGAGGAGACCAGAACCAAGGATGTTTACCATTAGAATTTTGTTCCAACTGTTAAAAGTGTTCATAATTTTGAAAAGCTTTGTGGAAATAATTTTAGATTCTAGCTTCATGGCACTGCATTACCATACCAAATTCCCTTTCCTTTTATTTTATTTTTTTCTTTCTAGCACCGTGTGGTTTAAGAACTGTTGCATAAGAGGAATTTGAGGCATCCGGGTCTTTGTAGCTCGACCTTCACCATCGATATGATGGTACCGGCTACCAAAAACCCGTCTCGCTGGCTCAGAAGATGCTTGCGCTTTGAAGCTTGACGCTTCCCACCGCTGCCAATAACTCCTGGGGCTTCTCTTGGCCGCCTTTGTGGTTTCATTACGCAGTCTCTGTGATCTGCTCCATAATGCACGCACCCCGTGCATGCGGCAGGCTTTGGGCTTTGTGACGAAAGTTCCGTATTTAATCCCCGTCTCCGTCGGTGTTGCACCCCGGCACGTGAGCAGAAGCGGGAGCGGTAGCTGTCAGTTCTATTTGTAGCTGTCGATGTTCTCCTCCAGCGACAGCATGTAAAGCAATTTGAGATGATGTCACACACTGATGCAATCTGTTCACTTGAATACGGGCGCTGGGTTCACAATACCGCTTCCTGATTGTGATTGCTACTTCTTAACAAATGATTGTTTCTGTGGAACATGAATGATTGCATTAGCTAATTGCTGTAATTAGTGTGGCTCCGTGTAGAAGCGAGAGTAGACAATGTGCGCTTTCAAACGGGCAGATGCATGGCCTTTTGCGGATACCTGGTTCACGGTTTCAGCCTTAATTGCATGTCAGCTCCCTATTACAAGTACCAGGATTAATTTGGATCAGGTTCTACTGAACATTGTATTGGTGTGAAAACCACTCAATGCGTCATTGAAACTTGACAAATGTCTGGTATCAACATTTTCTGGAATTTGCATAACCAGGTTTGGAGTCAAACTCGAGTACAGGCTCATGCCGACATGCAATCGCAAAATGAGTCCTGGAATTTTAATAAACTGTTTGAGCTGCCTGTCATGTTCATGCCTGTCAAACACATTGAACAAGGCTGGTGCACTGTCCTACTGTCATTTCCCTGTGGTTTGTGAATTCTCTGGGGGCCATTTTGATGATAGGTTTGCCTGTTACCATTGCAAAGCAGAAGATTTAATGATGCATATGAAAAGCGCTTGTATGGATGCATCGTATATCATGTGATAACAAATGATAACATGTGACTTGAATTAATTATGATGAATTGTATCTGTCAAGACACGGCAACAGTAATCTTGCAGAGAAACCCTGGAACTCAGCGTCAGGGTTTGCTCCTGCTTTGCAAACAGGCCCTGGGGCAGCCCCGGGGAGGGGTCTCTTCCTGGGGAGGACGGCCTCTGCCTTGGCCTCTGCTGAGTTCCTACATATGCTGCTTCTGCCTGGGTGCTCCCATTTTCCATTTCAGCCTCCATTTTGGCACGGACGTAGCCATCTGAGGCGGGCAGACTGCAGGCATTCTGCATCATTCTTTCATTTCCATGACAACTGCTAGGCGTGCGCGCCAGCAGCTGAGCGACAGCCTCGCGTCGGCGATCGTCCCGATAGCCTGGCCTCGTCCGGGAGGACCGGTCTGGCCACTGGAGCCTGAGGACGGGTCTGGTCACTGGAGCCTGAGGACGGGTCTGGCGACTGGAGCCTGAAACCCCTGCGCAGAACCCGTTCTCCGACGGCCTGTTCCCGGAAAAGGGAAAAGGCAAACACACGCCAGCGAGGCAGATGTGATCGAGCCGGTCTCCGCTCTGTCGTCCACGGGCTAATTATTTTGTAGGGGCCGGAGATGGCAGTGCCTAAGAGGGGAACATATGCTGCTTCAGCTTGTAAGGTTCTCAGAGCTAAAGCAAGTAAAAATTGCCAAGACAGAACCCGTTTCTGTAGAGCAGGATGAGAGTAGAGTGAGTCAGTGACTGATAATGCTGTAACTGATTAAATTATATATATGCTGGGTACCAGGTGAGAAATACATTTCCTTAATAAATTAATGTCCAAGTTAATGTTTTTTAGGTGTTCCTTTAGTAATGACCTTTTCAAGAAGGTATATTACTTTTGAATTTAACGGTACATTTTACAGTTGGATTTGTTGGGCACACTCGATAATTCTTTTGAGGAGCTTCTACACAGTAGACGCCGTTTAATATAATTGGAAGAGTTGCATGCAAAAGTCCAAATTGAAAGAAATGAAAAATAGTTTTTTAATGGAGTTTCCTGCCGCGCCGGCGTCTCGCCTGCAGCTCATCGTTCATGCGGGTTATCGGAGAGGAAGTGCTTCAGGTGGCTGGCATTGATGGATTCCAAGTGCATGGGACATTGCCTCACCTTTTCAAAAAGCTGTTTCCCGGCGGTGAAAAAGGCAGTCGCCGCACGCAGCTAGGCTCAGTGGCACGTCTCAGCAGCATGTCCGACCACCCGGGGGGGGGGGGGGGGGATCTTAAATCCCCACGGAAACCGCTGGGCACGTATTTCCCTGACTGTGCACTTATTTATTTTAGCAAGACCTTACCATTTTGCAGGGGTCTTTGGCACCACTTTACATTACGCTAAAAAGTAAAGTGTTTACAGAGACGTTCTCCTTTCCTCCTGTCCACCTTCGCTGTCGGCGAGCACTTTTTCCCCGTTTCTCATTCTCACGAAACCTTAATACCGTACTTTGTGGAGGCTGACATTACACTTTAAATCGTAACATAGCAATTAATTTGAGTTTATTGGCCCTGCTGTTGAGCTTTGCAATAGTATCCTGAGCAGGTGACACACCGTTGGCCCTGAAAGGAGTCACCTTCTTCAGTTCTCCGGTAACTTCCAGAGGTGTCCACCCCTGGCGTTGACGGTTTCATGCTGTAATCTAATGCGAGAGCACGTCAGTTAAAGCGAAAATCAGCGTGAAGTTGAGTATGAATTTGAAAGTCAGGCTGCGTGATGGAGCGGCAGTAAGAAATGCCTTTGCCTTGCCCTTTGCTTCGTGAGATGTGTTTGCGGGCTTTGAGACTGAGCTGCCACGGCCGTTTTTCACCGCGCGGCGTCATTAGTGGGACACGACGGCAGTTACACAGGGCACCTGCGCTGTAGCAGAACGGGTGTGGGCCAAACCGCATGCTGATATTGACAAAGTGTGTGTTTTATCACTCCATTAGTCACCGCAGCCCCGGTCTCCCAAAGTCTCCAAAGACGCACGGAAGGGCAAGCCAAAGAAATATTAGTTTGTATAACTTGTATTTTGGAAGTCTGCACTCATGCTTCATAACGTTCTTGATATGAGTCAGGCTATGCAGCAAACCTCAGGTGCAGCCTGCTGAAATATTCAGGCTGTTCGCGGAGCCCTTTCGACGCCCTCGAGATGAGGAGCCGGTCTGACCAGCTGCGAGGCCTGATACCCGCACACATCTCACATTATGTCTTTCAATCTGCAGTCATTACCGTGGCACTGTGTGACAAGCCGCCCCCCTCCGTCTCTGCCTGTTTAATTGATTCTCCCGGCTCTCGCTGGGAGGAACAATCAGCGCGACTCGTCAGCCGGAAATGTGCTGAAGCTGTGCCTCTGTCCTAAAAATGGTGCTTGGGGGAGGACACAGGAGCTGGAGCGTTTTCTGTACGCCCCCGGCGTCTCCTCCACTGCTGTGACATAAAGACTTATTGACCAGTTTTTATAATGCCGGTTCAATTTGTCAGAAGCCTCTGATCTGCAATACAATACGCATGGGACCATTGTACATGAATGCAAGCAAAAACTACAGTCGGATATTGCCAAGATGTTATACTTCTTAATTAGGTCTAATTGTTGCACTCCTGGAGTACTGGCCAGGATTCAGTTATATTTGTTCATAACCAATTTAGCCGATTCTTGCCTCTTTTACAAGAGTAAATTTAAGAAGTTTAAGACAGTATAGGGTTAAGAATACATGTGTATTGAATCTTTCTACAATACAGATCAGTACGCCAGATGGAAGACTGCAATAAGGGACTGCTATAGCTGAAGATATTTCAGTACAAACATTCAGTGTTTTACCTTATGCTGATTTAATTATATTTCATAAATTATATGAGGCAGCAGATGCGATTGTGCGTTTGTCTGTGTTTTCTCCGCAGGTCTGAAGCGCAGCTACACCTGTGATGTCTGCAACGTCACACTCAACTCTGTGGCACAGTATCATGCACACCTGCAGGGCTCCAAGCACCAAAACAAGTGAGTGTTGGCATTAATAATCGTATTAGCAATGGAATGAAGCATTGCAGCGAAGCCAGCACCAAAACAAGTGAGTGTTAGCATTCATAATCCCGTTAGCAATGGAGTGAAGCATTATGGGCTGTAGGAGATGCTCTTGTTTTTGACCCTGGTGTCAAAAACCAATTATCAGGAATGGAAAGATTGCTGTGTAATGATATTTGACTGTAAGAGTGAGCTTATTAGCCAGTCTTCATGAATTAGCTTCTGTGAACCCCCCCACCCCCCATCCACTCCCACTGTCAAGCCAAAATACTTTTATTTTCATTATTCTGACAAAATGAATAGATGGAATTGTGAGGCAATTTCAAAAGAAGAGTCTCCTTTTTGCCCCCTGTCCTTTCAAAGCCCTATCACAGATTATTCATGGTCTGTTAGTGTGTATCACAACAAATGTCAACTGAAAGTTTTCTTTGTAAATCAGCCTATTTTAGACCATCCTTATCCTGACCCAGTCTCAACAGCACTCATTCAGGCACCAATCCTGCAGCAAAAGATTATGCTTATATATTCTAAATTATGCACCATTCAGCTATAGACAAAAATAGGCAGTGTATCTATAATTATTCATATCATGGTGCATCAGAACCATATTACCACCTAACATGATTATTAAATAGATTTTTTGGGTCACATAGGCCTACTTAGCATATGTTATTATGCCAAGGGTAGCCCATATGTCTTTCAGTGCAGTTTCTGGCATTGCCAGGGCAGAGGTGCCAAGTGAAATTACTGGGCTCAGGACAAAATTACATTATCATATAATTAAGATATTAATAAATGATATGTTGATTATTCAAATAAAATAAGGAAGCTGTTTCTTGAATTATGTGGCTGTCAAGGTCTCAACGGGCATCAAGAAATGAAGTCAGACACGGGCAGATATTTACATCGGCAGGAAGAGAGTGAATGAGAGAGTGACATGTCCAGGAGGGGCAGTCAGCTTTGCTGCCTGTCTTTCCACTCTAGATGTATTAGACGCAATTACTTCTTGAATTTGTCTAATTGAGCCTTTTTTAATTTCTTTCGCTCAGCGGCTAATTGGAGGCAGCGGTGCCTGCAGGACTGCTCTCTCCTCTCCTTGGCAGGCAGTGCTGTACAGCCACACATAGGGAGCAACAAGTCATGCTAGCATGTGCAGGCAAACTAGCACAGCGCACCTGGACGATAGGAATCCTAGGTCCATCCAGGGGGTTGCATTCTGTACATCAGTTATACTACTTTTGCATGATCAGGGACGAGGCCTAGTAGCAGAGGTGGTGCTGATTGAAGTGCCCTCTTATAGAGTCACGCTTGACGGCACCAATCTCCACGGACCAAGGATGGTGCCGAGGGGAACTCCCTTGGGGTCACAATATGTGGAGAGCAGCCAGCGCTGTGCCTACTGGCAATTGCTACTTCTGCCCCTGTTCTGCTTACATGGACAGTGGCCCAGATATCCTCAGGCCTGCCCCACAGGACAGCAACACACGCACACCAGTACACACACACACGCACACACAGGCTTGCAGCAATTCTGGGCCGCGCTCCCGTGTGAATCCACACTGCCTCTGACGGGTGTATTTAGGTCATTTCATGCCAGTTGAGCTGGATATAATAAAGGCACATTTCCCCTCAGCTCTGCCTCAGCCGAGGAGAGAGTGAGAGTGAGATTTTATTACAGTGTTTTATATACCAGAAAACAATCTGTTCACTTTGCTTCTGGTATGGGCATGGGAAAAGCTAAATTGTTGGTTGAGCGGTGAAATGAATATGTGCTGCATTTCAGTTAAAAGGAGTGGGTAAAAAGAAGTTGAGCCAACTGCGGAGAAACATTGTGTGAAGCAGTTCATGAACTTAATGGTCAAAGATTTGTGTTTAACTTGTGGATCTCAAATTGAATAGTCATTTGGGTTGAAAGAAATGTCAGACACAAAATATATTGACATTCATCAACAAACACACGCGTACAGGCACACTCACATATGCACACACAGATACTGACTTGCGCACATGCACACATAGAAATATTTGTCTCAGGAAATTCAGTGAAGAAATTCAATTTGAGCTCTGAGGGGATGAAAAAACAAATTAACAGTAATGAGAAGGATACTGAGGAGGTGTCTAATCAATACTGCACTAACAAGCCAGCTCAGTACAGCAAAGCCAGGACCTATTTCAAAAACGCTTTCATCAAAGACTGCACTATCAACATCCTTTGGCAGAACTTAAAAGAACACCTTTTTGGAATTACTTAAAGTCTAGGGTACCCCATTCCAAGAATTTCATGTCATGGCTCGTACTGCCCATTCAATTCGATTCAATTATATAGGGCACTTTGCAGAGACACCATCACAAAGATGCTGTGCACAGTGGGGAAAATTGACAGGGGGAAAGCATGGCAATTTTCTTCCATTTATGGTGGGCTGAGGGACAGCACTTGAGAGTGAAATGTCTTTGAGACTGTCGTGCTATGCGGCTGTCCCTGGTGGCGCCCGACGGGGGGTTTTTGTGCCGAGCGAAGCAGCCCGCTCCGAGCCCCAAAAGAGTTACAAGGAGCGCAGCGGGAGCGCGGCGTTCCTGAGAACCTGCGGATCTGAGAAGGTCAGCCCGGGGGGAGACAGCAGCTCCCGTGGCGCTCCACACAGCCCTGATGAGAGATGGCACATTTTATAAAACCTCCGTAAAACCTCTTTATGGGCGGCCGTGCCCAGGACGGCCGGTTTTCGGGGGGCCTCCTCCTCCGATGACGACGACGACGTGGTGGGCTGTCGCAGGATGATGGAGCGCGTCGCGGTGCGTGCGCTCGCCGAAGCGATAGATCACGTTAATCTCGCCGGGCGACGGAACCGCACTCCTCTGAAGCATCAGCGAGCCTTATTCCGTACGCGCCAAGATCGCTATAAGAGTCCCACCACTGTCATTTTGAGAAACGGGAGGCTTCTGCCGCAGGAAGTGATGTCATCAATCAGGAGGGGATGCGCGGTGGTAAGGGACAGGCGCGAGGTTATGTGATTAAAATGGGGGGGTGTTGGTGGGGGGGGGGGGGGGGGGGGGGGGCGGGGGTGCAGGACCCTTTCCTCAGCGTGCTCCCCTCCATTACGGATGGGTCAAGTCAGGCCGGCAGCGTCATTACCATTCCATCAGGGGCCTCGCGAGCAGACATCCATCAGCGGCCGAATTCACCGCAGCCCTGCTCCCCCACCCACCCCAACTCACCTGCGCTCATGCCCCGCTGGAAGACATTAGCGCCCCTCTCACTCTCCGTAGCTCTGGCCCGTCTCAAGGTTTTGGACGGGAAGTGTGCTGTTGGGATTCGATCCGTTCCGTTATCACGGCCGTAGGGATATGCTGTTGTGGATATTTCGAGATTTTGAAGTGTTACAGCCTAGCAGTCAGGGCTCATTTCCGTGAGAACTTTCCCTGCTGCCACTTCTACACCGTAAAATGTTCAGTGTTATGTGCTTCCAGAGTATGAGTTGAATTAACACCGGACATTTTACTTTTACGTTAATACTATAAAAGTCCATGTGCGCATGGACTTTTGCACATGCCTGAATGCAAAACTTGCACACTGTCACGCTGGACCCAGCTTCAAAGTGTGTCCTGTTCAATAAACCTGCAGTGGAATTGCATCTGTAATGTGTGCACGGCTGAACTGAGAGACTGAGACACAGCCTGATGTATGCTGTTTATTTGAGTGAGCTGGTACATGAAACACAATAAGTAGTGGGAGTACCGGATCCTCCCCAGCTGTGCCCCTTGTGCTCCCATCCACGCTCCCCTGGTCCTGCACAGGAACGGGGAGTCCCGTTATCCCTCCGGAATTTCTGCACACCTGCTTCAGGTGCGGCTGGAGGCATCAGCATTCCCAAATCTCTCATATTCCTCCACATGCCGTCATAGGTATAGCTATAGCTATGTAGCTATGTAAGGCCACTCAGAGACCCCCTCCTCATGCTGCCTAAAATATTTCTGTGAGTCGTGTGTGCCTATTGAAAATTAATTGGAAAACGATGGGGGATTTTTGATGTGTGCATGCATCCGTGTGTATACAGGTATGTTCATACATGCTGGCCTGCCTGCCTGCATTGAGTTCCATGAAGAATTTAGGCAGGAGAAATATACTGAGCAAGTACACTGACCGTTTTCATTGTTTATTCTGGTTTTAGGAAAGAAAAGTATGAATGGCTATTGATGAAGTGCTTTTGCCTTCAGTTTGATGCATTGATATTTCATCATGCTCATAGCTGTGACATTCTCACTTGACTACAGCACGGACTTCACCTCATTAATCAGAGGGGTGGTTATGCATAGGTTGTGATGAGGTGGCTCTCCTAATCAATGTACATGCATTGCTTGTAAAGCTGGCTAAGCGAAATTCAGAAGGGAACTCATTTGTTCCTCTCTTCAAGAGAAGTAAAAATATTAATTTCTGTCTGTCAGATTGGCCGCAATATTTGCCAATTGGCAAGAATATATTCCTCCCTGTAATTTCACTCCAGGGTTCAGGGAATTTTCTTTTACTGTTCATGCTGTTTCCCCGGTACATAATGTGCCACCGTGGTCCTTTATCAAGCTGATCCCATTAGCTAGTGCTGACAAGGTATTAACTATTCTCCTGTGTTTATTAGCAAAGGTTTGAGTATTTATCGTGTTTTTGTCACACTGGTTTTTATCAGCGCTCTGAATATATTCGCATACCGTGCCACATTTTTTTCTCTCCACAATCTTTCTTCATAATTAATAGCTGTGACATCTGCCTGTAGCGCACATCAAATGCAGAATGCTTTGTGCCTTGCTGTCTAAGTGCCAGTCACCATCCTCACAGGGCATTACAGTTCTGTGAATTAAAATTTGAATAATAATATTATTTAGCCGACACTTTTATCCAAATTAACTTACAGTTGATTAGACTAAGCACAGGGCAATCCCCCATGGTGCAATGCAGGGTTAAGGGCCTTGCTCAAGGGCCCAACAGATGTGCGGATCTCATCATGGCTACACCGGGGCTTGAACCACCAACCTTCCAGCTCCCAGTCATGTACTTCAGCCATTAGGCTACAGGCTGCCCTTATTAGTCACATTAAAAGTAATGAGCAATTTAAAATGTTAAAAGCTACGGAATAATGCACACAGAAAAGAACCATATACACACATGCGGCACAACTCCAGCTGTGGTTTCTGAGGTGGCTTTGCGGTAATTATTACCTGTAATGTAATCACATACTATATGCGGTCTTTAGAAACTGGGGCTTAAAGGAGTGCAGAGACTCACCATTGCCTCATTAAAATTTGAGTACATGCTGAATACATTCATCCATCTTTTCCACAGACCTGACCCGCCATTGACCATTTCCACAATGAAGGATCTCTTTCTGTTCGGTGACATTTACATTTTCCTTTACATCCGGAGGGCGGCTTTGTCTCTGTCACAGAAAATGCCACTGTTTACAGATCTGACAAATGCAACAGCCTCCAACCACAAGAGACTATGTTTTCTTAGGCTTTTTTTTTTTCCTTCCGTTTGTCACCTTTGAGTCATTAGCATTTCTGTGGAGGCAGGAAGGGCCTGGCAGTGAGCGAGCGGGAGGCCCCGGCTGGGTGCTGCGGAGGAGCTTATCCGCCGCGCAAGGTTTGCTCTTTCAAAGGCGCGCTCGGGAGCTGAGCTCCCCGGAGTTAAGCGCCGCCTCTCCGCGCCTTTCATAACACGGAGAGGCCCCGTGAAGTTCCTCAGCACTATTCATACGCACATAAGTATTATTCAGAAAGGTAGACGATTACTGAAAAATGGCTGTCTGCACATTAGAGA
Source organism: Conger conger (assembly GCF_963514075.1). Taxonomy (NCBI): domain Eukaryota; kingdom Metazoa; phylum Chordata; class Actinopteri; order Anguilliformes; family Congridae; genus Conger; species Conger conger. The sequence goes on along the minus strand of NC_083770.1, from coordinate 44,240,589 downwards.
GAGATAGTGTGTGAGAGAGAGGGAGCGAAAGAGAGAGAGAGAGAGAGAAACTGTGCTCTATTATTTAATCTTTATCGTGTCTCTTAATGGAGGCGATCTGTCTCCACTAGTGGGGACACTATCTGTGTCACCACCGCACAGTAATGCCCCTGAAATGGCGGGCACTGGGCACTGCGAACAACTCAATGTAGTGCAGCAACGGATGACTGCAGCCATTCCTTTTCCCTTCTTTCCTCCCGACAGCAGTCAAGGCGAACACTTTTACCACAAAGCCCAATTCTGCGCTCTTTAAAACTCACTCAGCGGGTGTGTCACAGCGGGGGATTACTACAGTATGCAGTTAGGTTAATGTTGTGTAGAAGCCGTTGAATTTACATAATATGTAGGAAGCTCCTCTTACAATTAGGGTTACCGTTTGCTTAAATTATGATAATAACTTTCCATAGAGTAAACTTTTGTTGATGCCATCGTCGCGGCAGGGTGAAATGCGCTGTGTGTGATACCGCTGGGCTCTGTGTGCGCTGCGGCTGAAATGAGCCTTATTTTCGGAGGCTGTGACAGGCGACTCATCCTGCCTCAACGGCAGCACAAATGGACGTACAGGGACTCCTGGAGAGCGCAGTTTACCGGGATAAATTTGGAGACGGTATCGAGCGCCGGCCCGGTCGTCAGTGAAAGGGCCTCCGGGTGGGGGGTACGGGGCGGGGTGGGGGGTGATAACAATTGATTCCGGAGTTGCACATTGAAAGGGCAATCCGGAGCCTCCATGCCTCCAGGACCCGCTGTGGCTCCAGGGTCTTCCGCCCGCTTTGAAAAGGTGCTTGAGTTCTGAATTACTGTCAGACTACAGAGCATCCTGGAGCACTGGGGGGGGGGAGGGGGGGGCTCAGTTAACAGACTCCATTCACTGCATGATGGCTGCCTCAGTGATGGCTGCAGAAACGACCAGGTTTGCGTTGGCGTTGCCGTTCGTACAGTATAGGCTCATTTTAATAAGAGCTCAGTCCAGTTAATCCCCCAAAATCAGTGGACAGGGCCGGCTGAAGAACCACTTCAAACCAGCGAGAGGCTTTAAGGCACGGAGTCAAAAAACGAGAGAGTACAGACGGGGAGATGAGCCGGCCATAACCGGCTGTTGTTTAATTCAGCCCCCCTCCCATATTCAATGGCTTATTAATGCCTCACACTCGGGTACATTGGGCTGTGTTATGTGCTGCCGTCGAAGCTCCACGTCAGATGAACGACCTGCTGGGCTGTAATGGGTCTGCGTGGCTTGCCTACCTCTCCTAATCCCGGTTCCTCCCTCTCCTAATACCTGCTCCTCCCTCTCCTAATACCTGCTCCTCCCTCTCCGTGCAGCCGCTCGATTTCCCTCCCCTGTCCTCTGCTCTCTCCTGAAGAGCCCTGAGACGCACTCTTAACGCCCAGCTCAGACCCTGACGTCTGAGGTGCTCCGTGTGTCGAGCGCTCTGGAGGCAGCTGATGGTGGCTCAGAGATGTGTCTTCAGTGTACTGTGTGTAGGGTGAAACCCACCAGTCTCTCCATCCATACATCCATCCATCCATACAGTAGTGCTGTTCAAACGTGCTGCTCTGCACATTAATATCAGTTCACATTACAGTGTGATGAATAAGTTCAGCCCAAGTATCGACGTTGCATCTGTATTCAGAGAGATAGAGAGAGATTTGAGAGCCATTTGTATTACGTGTGAGTCTACGTGAGTCCAGTTCCAATGTTGAAATTCAAAAATAACATGCCATTCACATTTTGGCATGTTATTTTGGAATTTCAACATTCAAATTGATTGACTTGTGTCATGTTTGGGTAAATTTATCCAATAATGAAAATGTTTTAAAAATAGAATGATTAAATATTAGGTAATGCCCAGAATACCCGCAGTATTGTATGTGAATGTTGTTGTACATGCCGAGATTTTTAAATTCCCTAATGAAGAGCTGAAAGCTTACTTGTTCTGTATTCATAAATTGGGTAATTATGACTCTGTTCCTCAGTAATGTCTGTAAAAAAAAAACATCCGAAATTAGAGCATAGAGTGGAGACGAGATTGGCTTCTTCCACATCTTCCTTTGTTTGGGCTTTATGTGTGCCTTTTTTCTTAAAGCGTGCAGAGGAAGTGATTACAATGAGGGGCACAGTGAACATTCAGACAGGTTACAAAGAGTCTGCAGCTGCCTGCGCTGTGAGTGTGCCTGAGGCGGCTCGGTTAGATATGCAGCAGTGAGAGCAACTGGATCTGCAGCCGCGTCAGCTGACGATGTCAGAACGTGCGCGGGAAACACATGTACCCGTCTCATACGAGACCCCACGTGGGCCTGACCCACCACAGAAACACTGATGGCGCAATTTGTCCTTTATTAACGGGTGAACGGCGTGCACGGAGCGCAGGGCCGCCGTATCCAGGTGGTTCACTTTCCATGGCGGTTGCGCCCTGTGAAATTGTGTAACGCACACCCCCCTGCCCACTGAATGAATTATGAGGCAGTTTGCCTTCAGAGGAAAGGCGGGGGGAGGGGGGGGGGGGGGTTGATATTGCTGGTTGAAATTTCACTTTACTGTGACTTGAAGGGAGAGGTGTGGTGAGGGATTTGATAGGGTTTAAAAGAAGTTCTGCCCTCGGCGCAGCTCAGATGAACCAAAGCACATTCTTTTTTTATGCTGTCTTTGGCACCATTGGGGCAAAGATGCAAATTGAACTATGTAAAAAATAATGGGAGGAGTTGTGCCTTCGAAGGTGACAAAGTAACTTTTTTTCTTCTTCTCTTGTCATGCAACGTGAACGCCACGTGAAGCTCAGCATCCGCACTATTCCAAACTGCAGCCTGGCAGAACACCTTGCACCAGCTGGCACAGAAAAATGTAGTTAGACACAGTATTGACTGCAGCAATTATTGAGCGTCATGGTTGATTTCCTGCATTAATGTGCCCTTTCACAGGAAGACTGTCAGTGTGCTGAGCAGGAATATTCTGTGTAATAAACCGTATTCAGTCTGAAAAAGGTGAGCGGAGGCTGAACTGAAAACCCCTAAGGAGCTGTTTAATGGCAATGACAGTGCTTCTACGCTCGGGCCCAGAAACCCAATCGCAGACCACAGTATTCTTTATTCTGTCTTTATTCAGTCCAAGGGTACAAGCCAGGTGATCAAGAGAGACACAGTGCCAAATCGAGAAGCAAAATGGAAATCACAAAAACAGTCCGCAGGTCAAAATCCAGGAGATTAGAATGGCGGAGGTACAGAGGAGTAGGCACGGGGGGAGAGTCGTAAACAAAGCGAGGATCAAAAACCAATAAGAACAGGCAACAAGAAGGGAATAGGCAAAACTCAGGCAAAAGGGTGTCTCAAGAATCTGAAAAATTGGAGGCTGCAGAACGTTCGACTCAGACGTTCTGACAAAGGTGAAGACTCAGACTGGGGTTTAAATACACAGGGGAATGAGACAAACTAGGCGTGGCATGGGGGTGAGGGCGGTCTAACAAATAGGCATCAGGTGAGACACATGAAAGGGCAATCATTCAATAATGAGGGAGGAACGAATACGAACATATTAGTGTGTTAATATAATTAGTACTGTACAAAGTCTATGTCAGTTGGGATTAGTATATTAGTGCTATCTACAAACATGAATGGAGAGAAAGTCGGGTAGCTAGTAAAGCGAGAATTCCGAAAACACCCAAATAGTGTATCACGCAGACAGGGTAGAGACTTGGGCTCAGAACTACATAGAGACACATACATCACAGGGGAAGACGAGTGCAATGAATAATGAATGTAAACGGACACCAGGCGTGAATATGAAAAAGAATAAAGCTACAAAAACACAGAATAAACTAACAGACAGAATACAGGATATTACAAAAGGACAGTCAGTCCTAGAAAATAGACATGCAACAGGGCAATAAGGATATAGTAAGAAACAGGACAGCAACCATGTATGTCAACAAATGCAAATTTATTTGAGTATACATTCTCTCTGAAGTTTAAGCGTGCACAGCAAGCGTGAAATCTCTGTTAATGACAGAGCAGAGGGAAGGAGACTCACAGAGCACACGGAGAGCTCTCATTTAACTCTTCTTCAGGTTGCGGTGAGAAGCTCTTCACATCCCTAAAGCAGTCCGCCCGGCATGATGGTTAACCCATTACTGTAATTTTGCAGACCAGTCAAGCTCCTTCGATGTTCTGGGGCACAACCCAACCCAATCCAACCCACCCCAACCCACCCCCCACCGCAAACAATGCATTTTTTCATTTGTGAGTTCAGCATCTATCACCGAATGCACAGTGTGAAACCGCATACCCCGCTGGCTTTGCTGCCTCTCAGCACTGAAACTTCAGCAGAATGTCAGGTGTACCCAGATATCATGGTAGGGAGGGCTTTGTCAGTAGGCCATACCTTAGTGAGCATTTGCCACTCCGTGAGAGGTGCGGCCTTCTGCAATGGACTGCATACATTTGAAGGTGTTTTAGCAATAGGAAGAAATATGTTTCATTGCAAATCAGTTGAAAAGGAAAAATATGTGAATGCAATTTTGTATGATTTTTTAAAAACTAACTGGAATGGCTGCGTATGGTCAATTCCGTCAGACATTCCAATCGCTGAATGCCCATTGGAAGTAAAGTATAACAGCGTTCTGAAAACTAAAAGCTTTTCAATTTCCTTGAACAGCAGGCGTTGTGGCAAGGCATTGTCGAGTGGCAGATCTCTGTTGATGAAAATAAAACTAACAAAAACGGTTCTGAAGCAGGAGAAATTTAGCACGGCTTTCTTTCTGTGCTTGTGCCACCTGTGGTTTGGGCTGTTCTTAGGGAAGATTTATGTTTACAGTAAAAGGATTTCAGGGACTTTTTATCACCTCCGCAATTCATTTCTGTCACTTCCTGTGGGCTCAGGCCCCACTCGACTGTGTGTCTGTATGTGTCTGTGTTTGTGTGTGTGCGTGTGTGTCTGTGTCTCCGTGTGCGTGTGTGTGTGTGTTTTGGGTGTCTGCGTGTGTGCGTGTTTGTGTTTGCGTGTGTATGTGTGTTTGTGTGTGTGTCTGTGTTTGTGTGTGTGTGTATGCGTGAGTGTGTGTGCTTGTGTGTCTGTGTTTCCGTGTGCATGTGTGTGTGTTTGCATGTTTGCGTGTGTGCGTGTCTGTGTTTGCATGTGTATGTGTGTGTGTATGTTTGCATGTGTGTGTATATGTGTGTGTGTATGTGCGTGTGTGCGAGTGTGTGTGAGTGTGCACGTATCTGTGTGCAGTGAACCGTAGGTCATCTGTGTGTGGAATCAGGCTGATTTGAGGAGGGCCTGGTGGAGGGTGATTAATCACAGTCATGGATGGGTGAAGAGGGGACTCTGAGAGAGCTGTTCCCTGAGAGATAATGTGCTACAGTCCCATTACCTGCATTCAGCCTCCCCCAGGGACGGACACTCCTAATGCGCACTGCTTTCCCTAGCCTCACTTTCACATAGAAAAAGCAGAGAAATGCAGTCACTTTTACCCCAAAACTCGGCAGAACCAGGCTTCCTAAACATCAAAGCAAGGAGATAACATGAATTTCCATAATGCATACTTGGAGCATTCATGCACTGACTGCTCGTGAAGAGTGGAGATGCATTCATTGAGTATTCATCATGCATTGTTACATGATTCATGGACTAACTCATAATGATTAGTGAAATGGTTTACGTCATGCGGTGATGCAGTGCAGCGTCTTAATTCATGAAATGAATTAGCTGTCTCAGTAATGCCGACTGCATAACACAAGTCATTTTTATTTGGATCATAACCAGCACAACCTGTGTTCGAAGTATTTGATGTACTGATCTATTAAGCAGTATATGAACATACAATATTTACAATAGATGGCCGCTATGTGATTCTTGCATTCTTGTTTTAGTTAGATGAAAAATACGATATTATTCCTGCAAAATAGGAATTTATTTCTGTCTGGAAATCAACCTTTCCACTTTTTGAACCAGTTTGATAATTAAACACTTGGGATGGTCGTGAGCCTCACTGCACATGGCGATAAGGCCGGGTTTCAGTCTGTCATTCACACAGCAGGCTTGGTTTCCACTGAAACCAACTTCAAGATGCCAAATAAACTGGCCAAGCTGAAATAATGCCAGTCCCACACACCAAACTTAAAGACACCATCCAGCATGAAGTCAGTGTAATGTGATGTCATTGGCTGGTTGCTTCCTTCTGTTATTTTACCATAGCTCTTTACCGTATCTAAGAAAATGAAGATGAGAGTTTTGGATATGGCTTTGTTTTCACAGTCGGTGAAAGTCCCAGTTTTATTTTATTTATTTTATTTTTATTTTTTATTAGCAAGCATGCTTAGCATAGCTTATCCACTGCAACTTACATAGTTTACAATTTTGCATGCATTTAAACAACTGACTCTTTTACGAAAGCAATTTGATTATTGCTTAAATGTATACAAGGCTAAAACAGCGATTGAAGTCTCAACTTTCTGGATTACAAGCCCCGTTTCCTAACCATTATACTAAAATAAATATTTACCATATCTCAGAGATAAGAGGAAGTGCCTTCTCCCTTGACCAGAGTGGCTAATAATGAGGGGGTCAATGTGGCTACATCCCAGGCCCATGCAGGCAAACCCAACCCACTGCAGTTATCAGGCTAACAGCCTGTGCTCACTGCAGTTATCAGGCTAACAGCTATATTTAACTATGAGGAGCTGCTATGCCAAAGGCAGGGGTAGTCTGAGGCATGAAGAGAGTTGGATCAGGTATCGACCAACAAGCCATGATCAAAGCCAATTACGGCACTACAGCAGAATTTCTGTGACTTTTAGCAAAATGATTCTTGAAAGTGTTTCTGTATTGTGTTTATTCTGTATGATTATATACTGTTTATACTGTTTGTACTTCAATTCCTGCTCTACAATATAGATCATAGACTGTTTCCAATATGGGATTGCAGTTACTACTGTATAAACTGTGTCAGTGCTGATTGTGCATCATTTCATTAGGGCATCTTATCCTCGTAATGTGTATCCACTCTGACAGCCTCTGTCTTTTTCTCCCTTTCAGCCTAAAGAATCAATTGTGTGTCCAGTGAATCTGAACAAGAAATAAACCATCGGATTGATGTCAGGCAAGCTGTGGTCAGCTTGTCCCAATTTGTTTTGTTTCTCTGTTTCTCTATCTCTCGCTGTCTCTCTCTCTCTCTCTCTCTCTGTCTGTCTCACTCTCTGTCTCTCTCTGTCTTTCTCTTTGTATGTTCCTGTCCCTTGGTCATGCTTTCATCCTATTTCTGTCAGTTTTGAAGATTAGGATTTTTATCCCCTTATTTGATGATACTTCTGAACAGGATGTGAACAATAGCAATAGTCTTCAGTGTGCACGATGCACGCCCGGCCCCTGGCCCCTGGTCCCTGGCCCCTGGCCCCTGGCCCCTCTCATTACATACACATACACATACACATACACATACATGGCCTTGGAATGATTTCCCAGTCAGCTCCACTGATCAAAGTACTCTGCCTTCCCTATACTGTAACTGCCTGTATTTCACTGAGACCATTCCTTTACTAGTGTTTGTCTGATTGTTTTTATATTCCTGTCGGTTTTGACGGATACATATTCCTGCCTTTCGAATCCTAGTAGTCATTGACTTGAAATAAATGGAAGCATGCAGAGATTTGATAGTAACTATATCGCGAGACTACACTGGTAAGAAACGGAGAGAGAAAGAGGAGTGGACTTAAAAACCTTCAGTATTTCTGTCAGATTAAAGAGTTCAAGAGTTCATCTGTACTGTGTATGTTATGTCATATGGGTAAAATGTGCGTTTACAGTATGGGACGATATGGATGATGGATAACTTTATTTTTTATTGCAAAATTGTATTGGAAAATATCTAAGTAGTGGTTCTTTATTTTGTTTACGGTGCTGGAAATTTGTGATAAATGATCATGTTTTATTAACCTACTGCAGTTTATGAGTTGAGCTAAGAAGAATGTGTTAATGTCTGATAGATTTCCTTTGGGCCATTATGTAGCTTCCACAGGGGTATTTCCATGAGGATTTTTTGTTTTCTAATTTTAATTTTAATTTTATATATTTATTTATTTTTCAGTCTGCCCATGTGGTTTGGAGATGACAGTGGTGATGTGATCTTTGTCTCAGGGAGGTCCACTTTAATTACAGACCATTTCGTTATTTTACCTGAATTGTTTGTCATATTTATTTGCATTGAATTACTCGTAATTTCAGCAAAGGCTTTTAGAACTGACTAGCATATAAATTTAGTGGCTCAATTTAGGTTAAAGTGTTTCGCTAAAGTCTCGGTCAAAATCGGTGCAATAGTATGCCAATGAATATGTAAAAGTATTTTGAAAGCTGTCCAAGCTAAGAGCTGAAGCTCTCCCTAAAATGATGTAGCGTCCAAGTAACATTATTGATTTGCCTCAGTCTTATAGCAAATATGTGGCATTGATGTGTTACCTGGGATGTGATTTATCCAGTGAGGGAGGTTGGGAAATGCTATATAGTACTTATTAGTGTGAGACTTATGATATTAGATATTTTGTGAATTGTTTATCTTGCTGAATCAGATTATTTATAATCAGAAAATGAATTAATTATCAAGAGATATTTATTTGGCTGTCACTGCAGTGCTGTGTTGAAATCAAAATATAGTGTTTGATCAATAGCCTTTATAAAAGTATTTGTATTTTGTTTGTTGTAATTGTAACTCTATTTGTTTTAAAACAATGCCTGGGAAATCTCCAATGAAACCTTTTCTCTCTTTTTGACATGAGAAGACTTTTTATAGTTTTTTTCTGCTTGACAATACTCCATCACAGATTTTATTTTTATTTTTGAGAGAGAATTGGGCTGGGAAATGATACCATTTTTAATGGGGAGGGAAACTGGATTTGGCTCAAGTTTGCAAGAAAAAACGTTACACATTAAAAAAGGAGCAGGTAAAGACGCCATTTTAAGAGCCATTGGCCTTGTTGGTGCTGCAGGCAAGATCCATTGTAAATATTTGTATTAATATTACAAACAATATGGATTCTGTGCACGGATTGATTTCTCCATTATCTCTGCTAAATGAAAGCTGAAGTACGCATTCCTACACTGAGCCATCTCATTGGAAAGTGCATTTCTCCCTCTTCCAAGCCATCGCATCCATTACAAACATCACCTCTCCCTCTTTGTATTCTGGGCTATGTACTGTACTGCCTCTTATGGAGAATAAAAGACACTTGCAACTTGTGAAATTGTGCTGGTCTGATATTGTTCCACCCTTCATTAGGTTCAATCAACAACAGCTGCCCTCTAAATATCTGTTCTTTGAATCTTGTTCAACTAGCACCCGAATGTTAAATCTTTGAAGCAATTCGGCTCTCAGTTTCCCTTCAGATGTGAGTTGCATTTTGGTGGCTGATGCAAGGGTAATCACCTTTCTCGGTGATGAAGTTCTAGGTTGCATATTGTATCTGAACCTGCCAATTTTTCAGTAAGATACTACTGACATATTGAAATATCCTTGTTATATTCTGATCACGAGCAGAAACTATGTCTCTGATGACATATAATGAATAAGCAGTCACAGAGGATGGAGGTAAGTGCTTATTTTTTAGTGCTGTAGTGCTTATTTGCTGAGTCAGTTTTAGCAAACAGTAACTGGCCTGAAAGAATGTAAATGTGTGAAATAATAAACCTCAGCAATCTTACATCAATCCTTTTCATATCTGCAAGCATTGTGAGGCGCTATGTGAGTATATGGGAAACTACACTGTGCATCACATTGAATGCAGTCAAATTGAATGACAGTTGTGTTTGCAATCATGAATAACACAGCCTAAAAATGTCACACCTTGCCATTGCCTTCATAATCTGAAGGAAAACAAACACATACATGCTGGTATGTCTTAGGCTGCCCTTAGGAATCAAAAGGGTGGTTTTAAAGACTAAATGGATTTAGTTCTGGTCAATCTTTAAGGGTTTGTCATTAGATAATGTTGTTTCATTTTCTCACCATGGTTACTGCATTTAGTGCCCCAAATAACATATTCTAACACAACTTGAAGGTCAATTTTAGAGATATAGAAATTATGGGTGTGAATTCACACGGGGTGCTGGAGCCTATCCCAGCATGCATCGGACAAGAGGCAGGAATACATGCAGGTCAGATTGTTTCACACATGTATTATATAATAGGTTGATATATTCAGCGCTTTACTTCATAGAGCCTTCCAGGGTGTGCTGATCCAAAGAGCTGGATGTGAGTGTGAAATACTGGCATTTTGAACAAATGCCATCAGACCGTCTGTTGGTTTTATCACTCATCGTGAATCCTCTGTCAAACGGATGATGTCATCGTATTCTCCAGATGGATCGAGCATTTGGAGGCTCGTTCTGCGGGGGCACCTGCACACCTGGCGGCTGTGCCGACTGCGGCCCAATTCTACAGCAAATGATCCAAATGTTTACAACATCTCTGCATGTCCTCGTCATGCACAGCCGCCCGCGTGGATGGGTGAATTCTGCGGGCGCACGCTGTGGAGTAAAAAGGTCTTAAGGTAATGATGGAAAGATGTTTTTTTTTAGTACACTCGCAAATATTAATCATTGGATTTACTTAACAAAATTATGGACAGTGGTTGCACACAATATTATTGTAAGGCTGACTGACAATAACAACCCTTAATATTTCCACCCTTACTCTATCAGTGATATTTCCACCCTTACTGCATCAGTGATATTTCCACTCTTACTGTATCAGTGATATTTCCACTCTTACTGTATCAGTGATATTTCTACTCTTACTGTATCAGTGATATTTCCACCCTTACTGTATCTGTGAGTGGGTGAGGTGGCCTGGGAGTTCCTTTGATGGTGGTGTCATAAAATGTACAACTTCCCACTCACAGCAACACACATCCCCAGTTCTCGTGTGTTCCTTCTCGGCACCCGTACTGCGCAGGAATGTTTGAATGACGACCTCACACAGCGTGCCCAAAACATCTGTCTCCCTGACCCCCTGCACCCTGACTCTCCTCTCACATGTCTGTCAGAGGCGGGTCACTGAAATAGTGTATGTGGCGTACAATGTTTCATGGCAATCCAAGATCAGAACATATTCATGTTTGGTGTCATTCTGATTGTTTCAGTGCGACTGATCTGATTTATAAATTTCCACATTGCACACTTAGACCTTTGTCAATAAATCAATCTCCTCCGCTTGGCAGTTTATCCATGTTGAGGACGGGGGTAGCTAATGTTGGCCTTCTTGAGTCCCTGAGCTGCTATAGGATCTAAAGAAAGAATTGGCTTCCTACGCAACCTCTGAAATAACAGTTTTGCTTGGTTTATTTATAGGCTGATCTAGTCTCTCCACATAGTAGGTGACATAGTGTATTTAACCAGAAACTTATTTTCAATAACACCAGAAGGACAGCCACGCAGATAACTTTGCCCTATTCAACCAAATTCCATCATTGGGTTAGTGGGGGGTTTACATTATTAAGTAGTAACTTGAACTGATTAAGTACTCGGTGTAAGTATTTCAAGCGTCTATCTGTAATTTGTCAGTTTTGGTGGAATCTATGCTCACTAGTTGTCACAAAAGTTTGTTTTCACAATCCAAATACCAGAGTTGTAATCGAAATGAAGCTAATAGGAGCACATCAGTAGCATTATTTTTCCATAATTATTATAAACCATTATTATAATATTTGCTATTGTAGTATAATCCAGCGGTAGGATATTTATTAGGCAAATCTCTCGCTCTAGCTTGTCGCATATCTTCAAATTTCAGTATGTTGCAGGAATATCACCTGACACATATTAGTTTAACAGCATATAAAGGAGAAATCTACAAATGCAAACACATTGCATGGATAGGAGATATTACGTATTTATTTGTTAAATATATGATTGAAATATATGATAAATTTATGATTGACACTTTTAACATTTGAAGTCCCATATTCTTAATAATACAGTGTGCAACCACTGTCCATAATTTTATTAAGTCATCATTTTTTGAGTGTAGTTGGGATAGTTTAATTAATCTTTTGGAACAAACAAGTGTAATTAGGAGCTCTAAGACATAATGCAAAAAGCATGCAACGTTGGGCGGGTTTTTTTTTCATGGTCATTACTGCTCTACCGCATTCCCAGTCAGGCATTAAGCCAACATTAATAACTTGCTTGTTTATTTCACGCAAGAGGCTGTTCATACCATTATCAAATAAGTAGTGCATGTGACTAATTGTACAAACATGGCTCGTAAGACGGTCGAAGCATATACATATCTCTTCAGTTTTTATTACATTATTGGCATTTGGCAGACGCTCTTATCCAGAGCGACGTTTATACAGTCCATGTGCCACATATATTGTGATTGTTCGTTTTTAATTATATCCTTTAATTTACCATGATATATTAATTAAACGCATACTCTGTATCCCTGTCAGGTACCTGCGTATCACTAATAAAAATGTGTACACTACCATATGTTGTGGCTTTACTACTTGCCGCAAGCTTTTAATGTACTGTGACTGAAAAGTTAAAGCATAATCAGGTGCAACTGCTTCCGTCTCACTGAACATGCTAGTCAATTGCTTGGCATGCTAAACCCAGAAATTAAACCGGTTCATCATATTTATGCCAACGGAGCACTTTAACAACATCTGTTATTAAACATCCCATCCCATTAAGCATTGCAGGCTTGAGGGCGTAGGTGTTATGGCTTTGGAGAGAACACAGGCGAATGAGTTCAACTCCAGTGGCTCCCATAAGAACACATTCTTCTTACTTTTATGTTATGGGATTATTAGTCTCTGCACCAAATGGGCCCAGCCACTGGATGCTCCCAGCGGAATCCGAGTCATTTCGCATCACTGACTGTGGTTCTGACACAACATTAAATATTTTGGCCTGTTAACTGCGCAGATAAATTCAAACAATGATGCTGCCGCCAGCAGAGAACGATGTGACTAACGCTTCTTTTTAGCAGGCGTGCGCTCGAGCTTCGTTCTGCTTCCCACTGCGAGATCGTCTTAGAGAGAGCATCATGTCTAGGAACCAGCCTTTCTTCCAAAGACGCTCTCCCTCACTCTCCTCCCTCTTCCTATC
>NC_083770.1:44109826-44227260 GCF_963514075.1 Conger conger | reverse complement strand
TCTCTCCTCCCCTCCCTCTTCCTCTCTCACCCCCCTCTCTCTCTCACTCTCTCGTTCTCTCACCACCACCCTCTCTCCCTCCCTCTCTCTCACTCCTCCCTCTTCCTCTCTCACCACCACCCCCTCTCTCTCTCTTTATCTCTCTCTCCCTCTCTCTCATTCTCTCTCCTCCCTCTTCCTCTCTCACCCCTCTCTCTCGCTCTCTCTCTCCCTCTCTCTCTTCTCTCTCACTCTTTCCCCACCACCCTCTGTCTCTCTCTTTCCTCTCAATCTCTCTCTCAATCTCTCTCCTCCCTCTTCCTCTCTCACCACCACCCTCTCCCTCTCACTCTCTCACCCCCCCTCCCTCTCACTCTCTCACTTCCCTCTCACTGACTCTTGAGCTCACTCCTGGAAGTCCTGCTGTCTACGTCATGGTGAAGTTTTTCTAATGAAACATATTCTTATGGCCCCTCAGCGTAATGTCTCCTTGCATCTTAGATCTTCTTAATTAACTCTAATGGCTTTAACGCCGCCTCTCCGGGTGTCTGTAGGACCTAAGTAATGGAAAGTAAATGTGAAATTTTCCAATCAGAGTTTAATAAGTTGCAATAAGATGTTAATGTGTTTAACATGTGGACGTGTGGGCTTCATTTACATGGATTGTTTCATGCAGAATTTAGTGTTTAATCCATCCCACAGCATCATTTGCTTACCACTGCACCCATTGACTATTAAGAAAATATCAAATATCATTAGAACAGCATCCAATCAGCAATGAATCATGGGCATGTAGGCGGAGCATCCCAAGGGGGAAAGTAAACCTGCGTCCGCCATTGTTCTGAAGAGGCAGCCATCGTAGATAATTGCTATTTTAGGATTTTAATAAATAATAATGTCAGCAAATTGCATTCAATCATTATATTTAAAGACCAGCAGAGGTATTTGGCATAAATAAACGGAACCGTACTCCAACGCTGTCCTTATGCGGTGACAGGTGCTCTACCATCGTGTATGCTTATGAAATCGAATAGACTCACAGTATAGAACTGGAGCTTGGAAAGCCCAGCTACAGGTGGTGTACTAAGCACAAAAACACAGGCTTTCCCTGTTATTACCCCAGTGTTATTATTACCCCAGTGTTATTACCACAGTGGTATTATTACCCCAGTGTTATTACCCCAGTGTTATTATTACCCCAGTGCAATTACCCCAGTGTTATTATTACCCCAGTGTTATTACCTCAGTGTTATTATTACCCCAGTGTTATTACCCCAGTAGTATTACCCCAGTGTTATAACCCCAGTATTATTACCCCAGTGTTATAACCCCAGTATTATTGCCCCAGTGTTATAACCCCAGTATTATTACCCCAGTGTTATTACCCCAGTGGTTCAGAGGGCAGGGACCAAGGCCTTCATGCTTCCTTTCAAAGCCATATTTTATTTTTATAATCTCACCTGACAGCCAAACATGACATCGTCACCTGACATCCTCAGTCCCGTCCCGTCCCCCTGGTAGGCAAAGAGTTAATCCACCACAGACCTGTAGATGCCGCCACACAGAACCAGTGGGCAAGATGAGTAATTAACCATAATTAGTTACAACAGGGAATTATTTAAATATGAAGGATTATTTAAATATGAAGGCTGCAGATTCTTCAAAAAATGCCCATTCTCTCGAGGCCCCCCCCACCCCCACACAGCCTCATACCACTCTAGGCATGTTTATTAATCTATTCTCCACAGTCCTGTAAAATGTGATCTTCAAGAATTAATTCACCCTTTGCTCTTGACATGCCGCTTTTGACCTGCACTTAAGAAACGTCTCCTGACAAAGGGTTTACAAATGCAGAACCTGAGAATTACCATCGGAAGTCAAGACCTCAATAAGCAGCCGTGGGGACTGTTGAGGTGGTTGTTTGACACCTCTCGGAACCAATATGTCATTCAGCCGTTGGTTGACTTGAGCAGGTTCAAGGCGAGAATCAAAACTGCAACATAGTCTGTTGCTAAGTTGGTAATTCACCGCAACGATGCCATGGGTATTTAGCCGGTGATTGAAATAATTGCACAGAATTATTTCAACAAACCACGTGGTCACATCACTGTCAAATTTAATTGGTAAATGGTAGATGTGTTGGAAAATAATTGCTTGATAAGTCTATTATGAATTCAGGTCAGGGCCTGATTATTGCTGCTACGAGAGACACTGTGTGTTTATTGCCGTTGTAATGCCTCCTCTTTGTGGAGAGGGAACTCTTGCCCTGCATATAAAGTAGGGGAGCATCATCAGAGGAAGTAATGAACATGAATCAATTTTTATGGCACATTAATAAAATATTTTTTTTGCTTCATCATTTCCAGAGGCAGAAAAGCGGCTGCCTAAATTTCCCAGTGCAGACAATATGTGCTGGTAATATTTTAGCATATTTTGGAGATCATTTATTGAAAGGAGATACATGCGCTAATGCACATGTATGCACTGTACATGAACACACACACACACACACACACACACACATACAGAGGACATGGCTTTTTGCACCTAGTGTGGGAAAAGATTTGGTGTGAGACTGTAGCCTGCATATTTTGTTTAGTGTTCATATGCAGTCAACCTTTCTGTGCCACTCCCATATTCATTGTTGTAGATTTAAATATGCTGACGCTAGATCAAAAGTATATCTGCAAAAGTATGCATGAGGGAGAATGAACAATATGAGCAAAATGTACAGGTGAAAAGACAATATGCATTTTGCAAAAGGTATGCAGTTGAACCACAACCTGTAATAAGTGTTTTGCTGCCCAGTGAGGCTCTTTTATGATATACTGTATGTGCAATGTGAAATGTCAGTTTTAATGTGGGTCTGAAACATCTGTTTCTAAGTATTTCAAAAATTGTAAATGTTTTGCAATACTGCCACAGAACGGTTAAATGTTATATGCATATCACAATTGGTTTCTTCATTATTCTTCATGAAAATATTTTTCAATATTCAAACCTGGTACAACAAACTCTTCATTTAAATGTTTCCCCATTTAAATCCAACCAGGTAAGAGAATTAATCCACAGGAAGCACTAGCCCTCCCACGCATGCTGAAATACGAGTGCCGGGATTGCCATTTCAGTTGTTCAGGCCATTTTCCAGTTCAATTTTCATGCACCCTTGTGCATGAAAATTGATAGTAAATTTGTAAACAGCGGAATGAATGATTCAACTTGAAGCATTTATTTTAATTTTTGCACATGAGTCATCTGTGGCTTATGAATGTGTGTACAGTGCGCTTTGGTCCCATTTGCTTCTGCTTTGTTTGAGTTCTCCATTGTCCCTGTGGGAGTACCCGGGCTGTCAAGGTGCATCTCCGTAACATTCAGATTATTTTCCTGTGTGTGTGTGTGTGTGTGCGTGTGCGTGAGTATGTGTATGTGTATGTGTGTGTACCTGCGTGCTTGCACGCATGCTTGCATTCATGTCGGTATTTTTGTTTATTAAAAATGACCCCTGCCCGCGGAGCAGTGTGATGGCAGGGGGGTGGTAAACGCGCCGGCTGTCACTGTTTGTTTGCATAGCGGCGGGCAAGCCCCGGGGTCAGAGGGTAAGCTGGAGAAATGTGTCACTCATCATCGCACGGGCGCGATAATCACGACTCCACATCCTGACCAAGGGCCCCAGGCCTGGAAGTCCTCTGAAATGCGCTTTCAGCCTTACCCATGGATCAAAGGGCACTGATGCTGCCTGTGTCGGTACCAGGAGGTGTTTACATCAAGAGAATAACCGTCCCAAAACCTTAGCCAGGTTAATTTATGTTCAGGCAGGAGTTGACCTGACTATTTTGTTTTTTTAGAGCAGGGTTTTCGTTATTTGACCTTGATAAATGTGACCGGCTTTATCAAAATCAATCGTATTGACCCCAAAATGTATTTTGAGTTTCAGAAACTAGCCAAAAGATGAGAATATAGCTTTCTAACGATACCAACATTACCTCCCTACTCCAGATAACAAGGGAGTTGTGTCCTGTTTCATTTTGAGTGCCACCAAACCATGTTTTTTTTTTAAAGATATTTTTTAGGCCTTTTTCAGCTTTATTGGACAGTATATAGTATAGAGAGACAGGAAGAATGGGAGTGAGAGAGAGGGGAAGACACGCGACAAATGTCGGTAGGTCGGATTCGAACCGCCGACGTCGCGGCTCGCAATGAGCGTGCGGTCAGTGCTCTACAGGCTGCGCCACCGAGACACCCAACCAAACCATGTTTTTGAGAAAATCGCCTTCAAGGTTTCGTCACGAGAATTACGTGAATCTGGGAGACTACCTACACTGGGTAGTCTTTTACTCTGAACATTTACTCTTGACATGTCCATACAGACATACAGACCATGAAAGCAAATGCATTACCATGTAGCCAGGAATGCAGCTGATGTGGTTGTTTGTGACTCGTGAACGGTGACAAGCTGGCTAGCCTCCAAACAATGCACAACTCCGGTGTTACTTTCACTTTGACATCTTGCAATTAGAAGCTTAAAAATTATATTTGGCATTAAGACATGCAGATTATGAAAGCCAATATATCGTTCTACAAAATTAAGATGAACACCTAAAAAAGCCAAACATTAACATTTTTCCATAAAAATCGTATGTAAAATTGGCCGTGGCGACTTATGACTGATTATGATATTCTACAAATATTCTAATACCACTAATATGCCAATCTGTGAATGGTTTGGTATAATCCCTCTGGTGGATATCACTGCGTCTAATGGTTATTATTCCTTCAGTAGCCTGAGCTTAGCGGGCCCAGACCCTTGAAACACATTTGCAGCTGGTGTCCTGCAGTTTCCTGTCTTCAGCAAATGGCACGACATCCATTATTCACAAAGCTAAAGGCCATCAGCAAGTGTAGCGCTCTCCTCCGCTGAATCAATCTCCGCTAAACCCAGCGAGGACAATATCTCCCCTGCCAGCCCCTCCTCCTGCCCAAAGCACATATTTACCTCATTGTGATGGTGACAATTATCGGTTCGGTTTGGTGCAGCCCCAGGATCTTAAAGCGATGAATACACAGATCAGATGATGTCATCAGAAACACTACCCCCCCCCCTCAATTCAGTTCAGCACTGATGTTATTTTGGGCTGCGGGGGGGGGGGGGGGGGGGGCATGGGTGGCTGTGAAATCCTTCCTCTTATCAGCACCCCATGAGCTGCTGACTAAATATAGTCATCAAGGAGGAAGGTTCCTCATCAGCTCCCTTCTGTCTGGGGCTTAATCTCCCGTATGCCGCTGATAAGATTAATTGCCACAGAATGGGGCCCCTGTGCTCCACCGACGCACTCTGTAATTACGGACAGCTTGTTTGTATTTCTCTATTCAGCCGTTTATTTTCTCCACTCAGGACTTATTAGTTGATTAGTTATACTTATTCACTGCAACAAAATGTCACGGAAAGACGAGTGCTTCCAACGTCCAATTTGAATGAGTCCTCAAAATCAGGAAAATGTGCTATTTATGAATACGTTTTGAGTGTCACTTAAGTTTCTTCCACCTCAATGGGCCATGCATAGCATGCAAGGCAATTTGGGCTATAAGTGCCAGTGCCCTGCACGGAAGAGACAAGTGAACGTCAGTGAGGCAATGTGGCATAGGCTAGCATGCGTTCATATATTAGTTGCACACAAATGAAGTAGCCATCCTGCTACTAGTTGCCCGTATGTACTATGCTGCAATGGTACAAAATTATAAAAACTAAAATCATATGTAAACAAATTCAAGCAGTGAGATCTCAGCAAAACAAAAGAAGGAAAAAAACACCAAGGTGTCCAATTTTGGGACTAATTGTTGATTCGGCACTGGTTTACATAATGACTGGCTAACTGATACAAGTTATATAAAAACAAGTGTTTGGCCAACTGGGCAATGTTTTGTGGAATTACCATAATTGGTGGGATCTGAAGCAAACGGTGAAAGCTCAGTGTCTGAGTGAGATCGGAGGCGACGTGTTTGCGATAATTGTGCGGGCTAGGTTTTGACAAGCGTTGTAATTGCCCGGCCCATCATGCACTGCTTTACCCTGCCACACGCACCTCCGGGGAACATGCTAATGAATGCAAATACAAACATATTCCCATGGGCCAATCCATGTATTTTTTATTAGGATATCTTTTAGCTTCGAGACTAATATAATTTCTTTAATATTTTAATCTTTTCAAAAGAAGGTCATTCGTGAATTCAGTATTTCATGATGGCTTTCTAAGCTTGACTATCAGCCAAAAAGGTTAATCCGACCTTTTGCGCATTCTGCTGTAAAATTGCCAGGTTAAAAGCACTTAAAATCATACAATAGTCTGTTCCACATCCACCTGGTCCTGTACATGTCTAGACTGAACCACTCTGTCTTGTAGCCTTGGATAAATAAATGCATGCTTGGATAGATGTGGTCCCACCTTATCATCTAAAAATAAAGGCATAAAGGAGGGAAAATGTAAGGGAAATAAATAGTTTTACACCCTTTCTCTGTGTAATGTAATTAGGTGGAATTGAACAATGTGGCCGATAAAACTGCTTTTCTGGTGCTTTTGTGCAACCGGTATTTGTCGTTTTTATTTGTATTTTTATATTCGCATATTGTAGGGAAGTCATATCAAAACCCACGATACATAGTATGCCATAGTAGGAGTTTCAAGTTCTACAGGTTACAGAACACGACTATTCCATTTTGATATGAGTAGTAAGGGATAATGACCTCAGGTCTGTGCATTATGCAGGTTGAATGCCCGATGTATTAAATTGCTGTCAGTGAATCCTATTTCCTTTCAGGAAGGGCAATCAAACTGCAAAATGCACATTATCCCATTTATACCTGTACAACGACTTACCAACAAAAGGAATAATTATAATCAAAACATTTTTTTCAAAATATGCAATTCTACTCAAACGAAAATGTTACTTAAGCAGGCTATTCCAGAGAGAGAGAGAGAGAGAGTGAGAGAGAGAGAGAGAGAGAGAGAGAGAGAGAGAGAGAGAGAGAGAGAGAGAGAGAGAGAGAGAGAGAGAGAGAGAGAGAGAGAGAGCGCAAAACCAAAGATAAACAAAAACAATGGCCCCCACATGAGTTGGGCAAAAAAAAAAAAATCCTAAATAAATGAAAACATAAATGGTAGCTTTTCAGCGGCCCTTTTCTGGCTCTCTGAACATAGCTCTCTCTCTCTACTTACCTGACGTCTCCCTGGTCTCGGAGGCCTACTGTGGAAAGTAGCACACTTTTAAAATCCTGGACCGATTTGTAATGCCATCCAGGTGTGTGCCTACTTAACGCATTGGCATGGTCCTTGGATTTCCCTGCTTCTTTCCCACAAACTGAGCCCAGTTGCCACAGCTAAACTGCTGGGTCGGCATCACACAACCACCAGCTGACTATGCTTGAGTAGGCAGTGGCTGGACACATCCCTTAACACTGGTGCAAGAACCATCCACGTTTGTTTTATGAAGTCAGACAATCGATGCACATTCATTTAGAACCATGATTAAGCTAATGTCAGCGCTACATCGTAGCCGGCCGTATATGGAAAAATAAAGTACACCTCCAAGCCAACCACAATTGAGTATTCAGCTGAGCCTTTGTATTTAGCAATGTAATGTTGTTGGCATGAGATTCGAGAGAAAGACTCCGCGGATGGTAGGGAGGAGAGGATTGTAGACGAGAGGGTGGAGGAAGACAGGTGGCGTAGGTTCCGCCGACAGGTGACAGTGGATGGTGGGAGAGATAGATGGGTGTTAGAGGAGAGTGGAAGAGAAAAAGAGATGAAGGAGTGGTCAGATATATGGAGTGGTGTTACAGAGAGGTTGGTTGTTGTGCAGCTCTTTGTGAAGATGAGGTCAAGAAGGTTGCCTGCTTTGTGGGTGGGAGGGGAAAGAGTAAAGGGTAAGGTCAAAAGAAGAAAGGAGGGAGAGAAAGGTAGACTGGGTGGATGTCATTGACTGGTGAGGAGCTAAGGAGGATGTCCATCTCATCCAAGAAGCTCCCCAGAGGACCCAGGGGGCGATAAACAACAATAATAAACAGTTTGCACGGCAAAGTAACAGAAACCGAACTGAAATGAACATGAAGACATGAACGCACCAGAATGAAGAAGACTGGAAACCACCAATTTTAAGAATATGAATCCATTTGAGGATTGTAACATGCTTTATAAAACTATCCTCATTCCGTAAGTGAGGAAACTGCAAGGTTCATATCCCTGCCATTCTACTGTGTTTACACTCTATTTCTAATTTAACAGCATAGTCACTCCTGACCCACCCCTTTAGGAGGATTTTCTGGTGATCATCATTGCCCATTCACACGTTTGCTCACTTCTTTGCTCAAGTTTGGCAACAGTAATTCCGATAACTTCCAGAAGTTAATGCTGGTCACACTTTTGATGCCATCGCTGAATATTATGTTTCTTCCATGCATTCCAAATTCACTGATGCAATAGCAATGTGTGGCAACAGCACCCAGCCATGAATACATATGTGGCCCCAGGAGACTGCCACATCAGCCTAACATAATTACAGCTCTGAGATTCGCATGGGAGATTTATAGAGCCTGTTATCTCCTTCTCACATGACTCTCCGTCTTGTGAAATGGGCTTGCAGGAATTTCAATTTGCACTGTAAGCTGATGGGTAAGGTGAGGCTATTCATGGTGGAAACCAGTTGCATTATGATTAGTGAATTGAGGCATCTGCTTGTTTATTTTCCATTTTTATGCAAGAACAGATCTGCATATATCCATATTTCAGCTCCATTGTGGCCATTTATTTATGTAAAATTAATTCAATCAAATTGAGCACATTACACGCACTTCACTTGCCTTTTCTCTATATCTGTTTGATTGAATCGACAGTTCAAGCTTGGATACCAACGACTGATGTCAACCAACCTCAAGACAACAGTATTTCCCCTAATCACTGAGTTCCTTGTCTGAAATAGTTCTCTGATTGATCCAACACCCAAACTCTGATCTATTGCACAGATAAACAAAATCATCTGAATCTGTAATGTGAGTGCTACTTAGTTAGCCACAGAATCATAACATAAATTTAGACTCAATTTGTGATTTATTTTTAATTTGAAAGAATTTAGCCAACTAGGTTGCTCCATATCTTGACTTTTTAGCATTTGACTTGTTAAAACAATTAAGATTGTTGTTAATTTTGTTCCCTGTAAAAAAAATATATGGCTCTTTGCATTTTCAAATTAAGCTTGTGCAGCACTGAGAAGGCACGCAATGAGTTTGTTTTCAAGTGTGACGTGCCTTAGGGCTAATCACAAGTGCTCTCATGTAACATTTGCATGTAAATACTATATCATTGCTTGTCAGTAACTCCTTATAATCATATGCATAGCAATAACATATCCCCAGTGAATTAGACACTGTAAAAAGTTTTTTTTTTTTTTTTTCATATATTGTCAGCTTCTGCTGTTTGACAGGAATAATAAAACAAAGCCTTCTGCTTAAACAAACATACATGACATGCTTATTCCTGGCTCTGTGATGTGCCCATTGCCAGTAGGAATATTTCAGTTCGGATAAATGTATTAATAATTAATCAGTTACCACAGGGGAAAATATGGTACATTATCATAATCATTTAAAATGGAACTTTGACATTAACATTAAAATTGAACTTATTTGTCCCTTTTAATAGCTACTAGTAATGTATAAATGACTGTTAATGGGTAAGGCATAAAATGTAAGGGCTAAGGGAGACATTCTATTCTATTTTATACACAATGTCTGTTTTTAGAGACCATTTAAAGTAAGTGAAATAAATATAAATATTAGCCTGCCAGGTTCAGACCACTTTAGCACAAACAGTCCCATGGAGACCTCTCACATTTTGACAGGCCTACTGTTTGCATTGTAAGTGGGGCTCCAACATTCAAATTTCAATAAAAAATTGTTTTGTTATGAGCAACAAAATCACAGTATTGCAATGTATTGCATTGGAATTTAAACATTTCATAAGGATGAACACCCAGATTAAACAATGCAGAAAAAATGAGAACATCCGAGTAAATATACCAATTATTTAAACCGATATATAAAAAAATATATATTTTTGATTGAGTGACAGTTAAACTGTTTTCACAACGACATGAAAGCTTGTTAAAGCTTTTAGATGTAATATACTGAAATACATTTTAGAAATGATTAATTATTTTAAAACAGTAATTTCGATTAAATGAATAATTAAATTACATTAATAATAGATGTTACATTTCAGGGTTTGAATTGCTGAGATTATCAAGTGTTTTACAGTAACTATTGCAGTAATGTTAAGGCGCTCTCTTAATAAAACTGGGGGCATTTTGAGGAAATGTTTTTTTTTTTTTTTTATGTTTTTAATTATGTTAATTGGTTAATTTGTTTTTATTCTCCGATCAGTAGCCCAGTATAAAAGTGAATTCTAATTACGGGGCCCAGCACCAAGGTGCTAGGCACCCTATTGTTTTCCCAGTTTTGGGCATTAATGTCCAGTCAATTTGTACAAGTCTTGGCAGGATCAAACAGCCAAGAAATAAAGATCACACCTTTTGGGCAAAAGGTGGTGCTATAGCAATAATTTGAAATAGCAACAATTATCCTGCTGCGTTTGTGCTGCAGTCATTAAAGGTACATTACAGTCATAATAGGTCATTTCGGACTCCTAGCGGTCAAGAGAGGAATTGCAACAACAGACAACCTCAAACCACAACAATGTTTATGGTTCTCACAGCCTATGAATATAAAGCATAATTTATTTTGGAAAGCTGACAGTGATAAATGCAACAGAGCCTGCCGTCTTTTTCGTAGTGTTCCAGTAAGAAAATGTTCGCTGAACAGGTGACTTTATGAGATTTTGACTTTGGTGTGCTGCACAACGCTATTTATAGTTTTCACTTTAGCTAACCAACTATATTGTGTGCAAGCAATTTATTTGGCTGTGTAACTAGCTGGCTATATAACTAAGATATGATAGTCTACCACAAACGATGCAACTGCAAATTACAGTTTGAGAGAAATAAAGGTTTACGGATGATTGAATACATAAAGAGACAAAAGGACCGTGTAGCTGCCCAAATTGCACTTCAGACAAGCGATCACTGAAACT
Organism: Conger conger; assembly: GCF_963514075.1. Lineage (NCBI taxonomy): Eukaryota > Metazoa > Chordata > Actinopteri > Anguilliformes > Congridae > Conger > Conger conger. The sequence goes on along the minus strand of NC_083770.1, from coordinate 44,216,146 downwards.
CTGTATATTGTCAGAAAACAATACCAGTTCACTATAACTAGCAAATTAGCGATTACTAGTTAGCTTCCCGAATGTACAAATATCCACCTGAAGCACAACGCTTGAACAATCGCTTTTCATATTGCCTATATTTTATCGTAAGCCTATATTTTATCGTATATTTTATTTGTAAATTCTTCAAGCTAACTATAGCTAATTTGCTTGTTGCTACCAATAACAAACTGGTATTGTTTTATAACTAGATATGTATTCTTTGCTTGGAAAATAAGCAATTGTACACAGAGTTTCAGTGATTGCTTGTCTGGAGCGCAATTTGGGCAGCGACATGAACAATCAGAATAAGCCCCCAGAATGCCATTGGCTGTGGCAGTTGGAACCATTTTTCAATGTTTTAATGTTTTGATACATTTGATGGCCCAACAAACGTACGCTTTGAAACCCGAATTTAAGGACTATAAACACAGGCCGAGGGTGAGTCAACATGTCAGTGAGCCTTTTTCAATGATAGGAAGGGATTTACAATGGTCTTGTAACAATGTTTTCACACAAAAATCTTACCTATTGTACCTTTAAACCTTGATATTATTGTCTACTTCTCCTAGACAATTTGACAAATCTGCATGAACCATGGTATATGTAATCTCTGGACCAATATCTAAAAAACTTATCCGGGAATTGTTGCATAGTCAAAACATGGCCGAAAGATGGGCCAATACATGTTTGTGGGTGTGACCAATTTTACTAAAACAGCAATACCTTGTGAATACTTTGTTCAGTCCGAACAAAATTTGGTGCCACTGGGCCCATAAGTGGTACAATAACAATATAAAATGTCTAAATGCCTCTATCTCATGAACTATTTGCCCAATCATGTTGAAATTTTGTGTACTCCATCTGTGCCAAAGTCCCGAAGAGTCTGTCCAAGGAAAAAAAAAACATGGCCACCATCATCCAATCAGAAATAAGCTGCCATTTTACAGGCTTAGCAATGGCGGATGAAATAGAAATAAGTAAATAAATAACACATTAATAAGTAAATAAGACAGGAAATCAATATGTAATCTGTAAATCAACGTGACAGACAAACGGGACAGATGGAGCACCATGTGGATCCATTGCTGTTTCTCTAAACAGAAAATAATGCAGTGTCAGCAAGGGACAGAACATGACAGAACTGGGACAGTAACAAAACATGACAGCTGTAATGAGACGCTGTGTACAAAATACAGGGAAAAGTGATACATTTTTCAAATGTGTTTCACGGCCAGATTTTACTAATAAGAAGCAACGTAATTCCAAATAGGAATAATGGTGCATAGATTTCTTCCAAAAATAGAATAGATATCTTAAACATTGTTAATTAATTAATTAATATTATCAATTAATTAATCAATAATAATAATAATAATAATAATAATAATAATAATAATAATAACAACAACAACAACAACAACAACAACAACAACTAAATAAATATTTAAATACCTTCAGCAAAGAATGGCTCAAAGAGGGTCTGTGTTTATTTCTATGTTTTTTTATTTCCCAGAAATGCAAAAAATTCCTGTGGACTATAGTAAGTCTAAGTTTCAAGCCTAGCTCTTGCCACATAAAATGATTAGCCCTCAGCAGGGCGAGTGTACAGTATGTGTGCGTATGTTTGCGTGTCAGGGGGCAGCCTGCACACGGTTCGCCTACTTGACTCCAACCCCCATCACTCAGTCTGACTTTGGTTGGGCCGCTACAATGCAATTATATTTCCTCTCGCCGCGAATACTTTGGGGACTCCTCCACATAATGAGAAACGCTATCAGTGACAGGCTGAGAGGCGCACTAATTAGCCAGGAGCCATTTCAGTGGTGAGAAAGCCCTGATAATGAGCCAGCGAAGAGCGACAGCCTCGTCTTGCAACGATGTGCCTAAGCACCTAAACGTACGCTAGTGAAGTCATGACAGGACATAGACTTCAATAGGCCCCCCCAAAAAAATAAAGAGCAAGATTTAAAAAAAGATTTGTCAACAGGGGTGCTTGAAACAGAGACGTAGACAGATGGACAGTTAGATGCTGGAACGATTAGGTTACGTAATTACATCAACAGTTTTGTATGTTAGTTGATGGAGTCAGGTGAGGTGTTTTACTGGAAAATCAAAGCTGAGTAACTGAACATTTCTTATGGCTGAGACCACAGCATATGCAATGCAGTATCTACCAGGAACCTGAACCAAAGTTTCAAAGTGATAAATCATATTTGAAATGAAACGATCGGATGGAAACTTTGACATAATTTTTTGATGTCAATGTTAATCATACGTGTACATTTTGCAGTTGGTGCTGTGATGTGTTCATGGGCTTCCTCACAGTTCCTCAGAGCTCCAGAGGTTCCAGAGGCAGGGGCCCTCACTGCTGGTCCCAGGGGAAGGGCAGCTCTGACCCCGGGAGCCAGAGAAGACAGCCCAGCATCAGGCATGCAGAGGAGAGCCACTCAATCCCTCCTCACGGTGCCAGAACTCCCACACCGGGGACCGGGCACGCTTAAGAACCATTCCAAACCAGCCTTGTTCGCCTCTGCACGTTATCGCTGGATATATTACCACAATAAAAAATGTAACAGCAGGGGCCTACCAACACGGTTTTAGCTGTATAACATTTATTACTGGACATGCTGTTTTCAAAATGTGACATCAACAGATTTTATCCAACAATCAGAAATAAATTATTGTATTTCAGTGTGTACAAATCCTCTCTTTCCTCTTTCGCCTTCTCACTTGCATGCAGACACACACACACACACACACACACATAGTCCCCTCCAAAAGTATTGGAACAGTATTGTGGGAAGGTCAATACCCTTGTTTTTGCTATACACTGAAGACAATTCAGATTGAGGTCAAAAGATGTACATGAGATGACAGAGGCTATAGAGGCTATACCACAGGATGCAAAGCACTCATCAATAGTAAGAATCAGAAGGCATTTTCATCATCCAAATTCAAGGAATTATGCTTATAACCCTAATCATACCATGAAGCTACTAATCATCCCATTAATATTTGTTTAACCATAATACCTTCCAAATTCCTAAACCTAAATGTAATCCTAAATAATTATTCTAAAGGACTCTGAGGACCCATCTTAACTCATTAAGAATATAAATATCCTTATTTCCATAAAATAAATACATTAAAATTTGTTTTAAGTCATTTCTGGAAAAAAAATTAACTGACAAAATGTCTGAAAAAAAGGCTTTGGCACGTACTGTACCTGAAAAGGTGCATCAGACAAGAAAAAGTAAATAAACATAAGCCCCACACATTGTCTCAAAGTAAGTCCTTGCAAAATCTTTCAGATAGGTGAAATGTTGAAAATCTAAGTTACTGCATGTTAAAATTAATGTTCAAACAAGGGAGTTTCAACGGATCCACTGCTCGAGATACTTTTCGTACTGCAAGATTTTTTGTTAACCTTAGAAAAATGAACTGCCAAGATGCACCATGAAACATTAAAGCATTGGTTCTAAATGGGCACTGAAAATGAAATGGGTCATTGGGCTGAGTTTAAAACCTGAAAACCTGCTTTTGCTCCATCATTGGGATTGTAATCTCAAAGGGCAATGAAACAGGTGCCAATTCTCCAAGAGCCATTTCTGCCTCAAGCCATCTCTCTGCAGAAAGAGCTCCACGATACACATAATTGGCAGGAATAAATGAAATGGCAGAGTGTGTGTTTTAATTTACTGCTCCTCCGATGGCATTTGCCAGGCTCCGGCCTTTCTCCGGGGACTCTTTGTCACAGCTGTAATAGGAGCAGAGATCATTATGATCCCATGAGGCCAGTGGTGTTTATCAGTGCCCGGTGAGGGCCTGGAAAATAACCATCATTTCAAGGGTATTTCTTATCAGATTTGAGAGTAGAAACTGTATCACTTCTCCACACATTGTCTGCAAAGCATTGAGGGATTATTAAGACAACCTAAATAAAATGTGTCCAGACAATTTATGAACAAATAGACATGGAAAGATAAAACTCAAATGCATTTTTTTGCCATTTTATATTTTCCTTGTGTGTGTAGAGGGAATCAGAATTCTGATTTACCCTTACTGTACAACTCACAACACATTTTTCTGTTACATATAGTGAAGAGTAGGCCTACAGATAAGTCACTAAAGCCCAGGATGGCTCATTTTTCTTTTTCAACTGTCTGCTGTATGCTCTAACTCTGAGGTTAATTCCTTGGCTACAGAGGAGGTAATGCAATATATCCTGCAGTGAATTCCCTGTCAAATGAGACCCGTGTTGGGATTCAGTCAGAACAGTCGGAGACGTGTTTGTTTGCGGGTGTCTTCGTTTGCCTGTCTGCAATGTGGTTAATTGAGTGGAATACACTTATTACATTCACAAATAAATAATCAAAGTGTCCACTTTTTTTTTTACCTAAGAGAATTGATGTAGTTTAAAAGGTGAAGTGTGGCCACAACCAATATTTCGCTTTTGAATGTAAAATTTTTTTTTTTTCTGATATTTCAAACTGTGATAGCAAAATGTAGCAATACCAAAATCGGCAGTTGGCGAGCGTGTTGTCATCAGAATCAGAATCACTTTATTCGCCAAGTAGTTTTTACATACAAGGAATTTGCTGTGGTTTGTGGGTGCATGCAGACAACATAAAGGATAATACTAAAAATTGAAACATAGATATAAAATAAAGTAGAATGTAAATAATATAAATAAATAAAATAAATACATAATAAATAAAATAATAATAAATAAATAAATAAATAAATAATAAATATTTACAATACAATGTAGTAGATCAGCATAAAGGCATTCTGATTGTTTTTCAAATGGGTGAGATATTGAGGTTCACAATTTGCTGTTTTGAATGGAAGTGTCACCCAACAGAAACATACAGTGATATACCGCACTATAAAAACTGCATCAAACACTTAATGAAGGTTTTTTGGGTTTTTTTCCTCAGGGGTGCACTGGATCTCAACCAGACCTGTGGCGACAGACAGAGATTAACCTACGCACATCTTAATATGATACAGGGCATCCACAGATTTGTGGAAGCTTGTGTCAGGACTGGATTGCCAGTACAGTTCAGGTGCTGGCCAGCGCATATCAGCTATCGCCTCCCACACAGTATCATGTTGACCTCATCAACAGAAGAGACTACCTTGGAGAATAGCCTCTTGCATTAACCTGGTTCTGACTCAGGGCTCACGCAACAGGTCCTGCACCTGTATCATGTGACGGTTCAAACACAATATCATTCTTGTCAGCATCTGGCTCTGAGTAAAATAAAAAATACTAGTTCATCTTATGAATTCTGTGATGAAAACTGTGAAGCATCTCACAGCAAGTGCCGAAAGTTCTTCCATCCATCCATTATCTTAACCCGCTTATCCTGAACAGGGTCGCAGGGGGGCTGGAGCCTATCCCAGCATACATTGGGCGAAAGCCAGGAATACGCCCTGGACAGGTCGCCAGTCCATCGCAGGGCACACATACACCATTCACTCACACACTCAGACCTACGGGCAATTTAGACTCTCCAATCAGCCTAACCTGCATGTCTTTGGACGGTGGGCAGAAAGTTCTTGCATGTTTTTATTGAATCGTAACAGATCATGGACTGGGGGTGATGAAGTCAGGAATTCATTACAAACTACTGCCAAATTTCTTCAATGAGTTAATCAGACTGGACATTATACAGTATTGTCTGGTAGGGACCACAACCCAGACATTGATTAATAATGTGATGGAAACAGGAAATTCCAGTCAAAAAACAGACATCCGCCAAACAAGGGCTGCTAATCACACATTTGTACTGATGAGCTCAGCAACCCAAGATCTAGTTCAATAACAATTTATAATAATTGCTGATTCCTTTATGGCCAGATCAATTGAGGTACATACTGTATTGTATCAACTAAATATTGTCTAGGTGTGCTTTAAATCCATTTTCCAAAATTACTGTTATGTAAAATCTTAAGGAGGCTTCATATTAATTCTGCTCATGCAAGTCATATTGATTTCATAAAATGCATTTCATACATAATAAACGCTGTGAACAGTATGAAGCCTGGTATTATTTTGATGAGTCATGTTCCTCTCTTTTAGACAGAGCTATACAGTAATTTAGATGCACAGGCAGAGTTGCATGGGATTGGAAATGGCGTGTAGAATTGCAGTTGAAAAATGATAGTCCATGCAATGTTTTTCAATTTCAGTTGTCTCAGTAATAATTTGGGGAAAATAGTCAACGTCATTTAATCTGCTTGCACCGTGGGCGCGGTGCTGGCGCTGTGCGGAGGATTTTTGCCGTCTGGCTTTTGCGAATCTTACGACGGAGGTGATGGATGAAGACGTGTCGCAGCTTTTTGCTTGAATAGCAGCTGCCTGTCTCCCAGGAGACACTGAAGCCAGAGAGAGCAGAGAGTGTGCTGTTCAATTATGCAACAGGCAGAAACATTGGCCTCCAACGTTCACTGGCCCCTCATCTCCCTTCCCCAACTCTTTTCATCACCCGCCATAGATCCTTTCACAGAGGAGTCGTTTTAAGGCTGGCGTTCTCGCGTATAGATACCCAACATGCGATTCAAGGGCATCTGTAGTTCTGCCAAGGCACCGCTCTGGGTCAGAGGGAGACGTGGTATTAAAATTCAGGAGAGCAGCTGCGTTTCTGACAAGGATCCAGTGAGAAAGATTTTCCACAGTACAGAGTGATGTGCTAATCTAAAAAGCGTTTTAAAGTCGAGGGTAGCGCAGTAAGGTAATACAGAGAGGTGTAGGTGGGGAGGGGGTAATTGATGGGATGGCAATATCACATGGTGCACACTAGCTGCAAGCTATGAGCTAAGTGTTCCTGAAGTGAACTTAATTTGACAGAGATGAGGAAGGCTTTGTATGAGTCATTGCTTTGGTGCAATGCTTCACCGGTTCAGGGACAGCGTAACAGAGAGGGAAAAACTGATACTGTACTCTATATTTATATAAATGAAAATATACGGCATAAGTGATATGCAGGCTTCTGAATTTTGATATGGCTGTACACCAATCTAACCCATCAGGTTGTACCCTTGTTATCAACAGATATCAGGGAAAATAATATTAATTATTTCTGAATCTTTGAGAGCAACAACAAGTAAAATCTATATTTGTTGCCGCTCATCGCCTTTAAAACTGTATCAATTATCTTAGGTACACTTTACTGTTATAGTTTTATAAGAAAACAAGCTGTTGGTTGTACCAAACATATTGGAGAACTTTCTGGATATCCAGGTAATCAAGTAAAGTTTTTATCTGAAAAGTGGTCTATTTCTGAATATGTTACTTGTTAAAATGAAATACAAAAAAAAAATACAGATAACTGCAGAATAAATGCAGAAAACAAAATAATGAGTATAATAAAATCAAAGACCAAATTTACATGAAAAACATATTATTTTGCACAGTACTCTATGTAAAATGTACCCATATTTCAATATACCCTGCTTTCACATCATGCTATTGCTAACCCCTGCTTTAACATCATGCTATTGCTAACCCCTGCTTTCACATCATGCTATTGCTAACCCCTTATTTCACATCATGCTATTGCTAACCCCTGCTTTCACATCATGCTGTTGCTAACCCCTGCTTTCACATCATGCTATTGCTTACCCCTGCTTTCACATCATGCTATTGCTAACCCCTGCTTTCACATCATGCTATTGCTAACCCCTGCTTTAACATCATGCTATTACTAACCCCTGCTTTCACATCATGCTATTACTAACCCCTGCTTTCACATCATGCTGTTGCTAACCCCTGCTTTCACATCATGCTATTGCTAACCCCTGCTTTCACATCATGCTATTGCTAAACCCTGCTTTCACATCATGCTATTGCTAAACCCTGCTTTCACATCATGCTATTGCTAACCCCTGCTTTAACATCATGCTATTGCTAACCCCTGCTTTAACATCATGCTATTACTAACCCCTGCTTTCACATCATGCTATTACTAACCCCTGCTTTCACATCATGCTATTGCTAAACCCTGCTTTCACATCATGCTATTGCTAACCCCTGCTTTCACATCATGCTATTGCTAACCCCTGCGTTAACATCATGCTATTGCTAACCCCTGCTTTAACATCATGCTATTGCTAACCCCTGCTTTCACATCATGCTATTGCTAACCCCTGCTTTCACATCATGCTATTGCTAACCCCTGCTTTCACATCATGCTATTGCTAACCCCTGCTTTCACATCATGCTATTGCTAACCCCTGCTTTAACATCATGCTATTGCTAACCCCTGCTTTCACATCATGCTATTGCTAACCCCTGCTTTCACATCATGCAATTGCTAACCCCTGCTTTAACATCATGCTATTGCTAACCCCTGCTTTCACATCATGCTATTGCTAACCCCTGCTTTGACGTTATGAGTCAACATTGTTGGCTGATCCATTTTGTTCCTTCCGCTAGCTGAGCACTAGATGAATATATGTACAGTGTGTGCCAACAGTGGCTTTGAAACCAAAAAAGACAGGGGGGTACTACCTGTGAACTTAAGGCTTTGTAAAAACCAAGCCTCTATTTGCTGGGGTCATCGGTTACCCCGGCACAGCAGTGCTGGAATATGAGCCCTCTTCTCATCACAGTCAACAGTGTGGCTACAAACTTCACTCCCCAAGAAAAGACACCAACCGATGGACACCGAAACACGGTCAAACGAACAGTTCTCGACAACAGCTCTGCTGCAGCTGGTACCTCTTTGTATAAGCAGTCTCAGAGGTTATCAATACTCTTACAGTACAGGATATCATGCTTTACAGCAGACAATGAAGTACAGTGCTCACCTTCACTGACCTCTCAGCTCAAGTTTTTTTTTTTATGAGGCTGCCTCACAGAGCCTCGCAATTTGTGCAGTTCATGTCAACATTTGCTGACGGAATAAAGGATGCACTGTTCATTTGACAGGTTTTTCCAGAGCAGATGGTTTGTTATCAGCATCTGCGGATACATCTGTCTGAGCTTGTTTTCTCTGTGTTGCATCGGTAAGAAGTTTGGGTTAGTTGAGGGCAAGGAAATGCCCGCACACCCATGCTCTTCACCATAATGCGTGCCAGTATGGTAGCATATTTGTGTATTGTGTATGTGTGCAAAGTTACTCAGTTCTGATAGATGACACAAACAATATTTCTTAGACAGCAATACTGCATTCAGTGAACACTATACGTAAGTATATTGTGTTTAGTCAGTGACAGCTACCCAGTACATGTGTTATTGGTTGTGAAACATTGTCAATACCATTGTTGTTTTAATTTGTCTCACACCCTGCGAGTGCAACAAAACAGCTCTCTTGTTAGAAATGAAAAAAAAAAAACTTTTGTTTTGGCCAACGGGGAATCACAGGGGGAGGGGGAACGGGGTAGCAGAAATAAATTGATGCTTTTATAATCGCAGAATTATCTGTGATAGATTTAGCGGGCATGGTAAACAGCAGCTGATTTATTTCCCGTAATGACCTTCAGCTGTGCGGCGCACGCGGGCGCAGTTTGTGCGCGACGCTGTAATGAATGAAAACGGCTGAGCACGCGCTTTATGATTCCATTATTCATACCTGCGATCCATCAGCATGCGGGACATGGTCCCGTATCAAACAGTAGCGAAGTCATCCGTCGCGTCGGTCTGGATAAATTACCTTTAAAGCACATCGGGCTAAATAAATTGGATGTTGTTTATCTGCTTCCCGTCATCAGCAACAATGCCTGGTTACCAGCATTGCCAGCAGCTAGAGCCAAACGCAAACCCTATCCATGAACGGCATAATATTCAATCTAAAGCTTGAGGACGTTTCATAAATAAACAATTGTTCCTACCCTGGCTGCAGAAACAGGATATTCTGCATCATTATAATATATATTACGTGTAATTTTGACTGCAAGGTGCCATATAGTTTATGGAAATGGAATGGTATTAAACCCATCAGATGAATGTGCGTCCTTTGTAACAGCATAATAAGCATAGCCAAAAACATTGTGAGGGTTCACAAAACCCTCACAATGCACCATTCACTGCAAATTGTACAACCTTGGAGGAATGACTCATACCATTCTTATATAACTTGCCACATGCTACTGAATTTCAGAGACATTCACACAGACCGAGACTGGCTGCATAGCTAATTCACAAAGTTCTGTGCTAGATAGGTTATTAAACAATTTGCAAGGTGGTGTCAAGCATTGGAGTGCTTTACACTGCAGTCACAACTGACTAAGGGAGAGGACATTTCAAGCGACAGCTGCACATTTTCACTTCCAAAAATATCAGCCCAACTTTTGTTCTGGTAGCAATTGAACTATTACATCCCCATTTTGAAATGGAATAGTCAAACTGTTGACGCAAGGTATGAATATGAAAGTACTTCCAGTGTAAAGCAGGAATCATTTCACATTTATTCCCTATTAAATTAGTCAGTTTGCATGCATACTGTATTAAGGAGCATTCATCAGTGATCAAGTAAAGCCGAGCTCCTAATTTTTAAACATTCAGATTCAGATTATTGGTTCACTGGGAGTATCAATATCAATGGGTTTTTAAAAAATCAGCACAATTTATGCAGAACTGAATACTCCAGCCGGTTTAAGGTCTAAACAGTGTAAATCAGATGGGAATTATAAAATTCTTCACAGCAGCAGATGTATGGCACACATAAGTATCATGTTTAGAAGGGCATCATCTATTAAACCTGGAAAATCTGCCTGCAGGGAAGAGACAATGACATGAAAAATGAATGAAGGACCACACACAGAATATCTCTTATGTGCAGCTGTGAATAGCATAATATGTGCATGAGTTTTTCATAATCGTGTTCCCATGCGAAATTCAGCGAGCCAGTCAGGGCAGAAGCAAAGATTTATTCCTCCTCAGTTGGTTTGCGTGTACCTTTGTATCAAATGCAGGTAGTTGCAGAACTTTTTTCTCTGAAATGTAAGACTTTTATCGCGTTGCGTGATGCTATTCAGTCTTTGGTGTGTATTAATGGCATTCCAGGCTGGATAATGTGTGCAGCACATAATGCTCTGCTATGTGATTTTATTTTCTAAGAGTGAATACATTGTGCAGAGAGAAGTAGCATAGCCCACCTGATAATATTAACTTATGTATTTGTGTTATTCCTGAGGTATATGAAATATGGAACTCCTCCTTACATACTCTACACTATGGTCAAATATTCCAAGAGTCTACATCTTTCTGACCTTTTTATTAAACATATACACCAGAGAGAATTACTGTGTTTGAGGAACGAGTTCTTGGATGGCAGGGGTGTCAAACTCCAGTCCTGGAGGGCCACAGTGTCTGCTGGTATTTGTGGTTTCCTTTCAATCAGCAGCCACATAAGGCCTTGAGAACAAGGTGTGTGGACTCTTCAGCCAATGAAAGACTTTGAAATGTATCTCCCGTGCTGAAACACACCAAAAACCAGCAGACACTGCAACTGAAGTTTGACACCCCTGATCTAAGGTAATTCCTCCCTGTGTCACTGTCTGATATTACTCTGTGTGTGTGTGTGTGTGTGAGTCCATGTGTGTCAAAAGCTCCACATCAAAAATTTGACATGTTTATGTCTTTCTCTTGCCATTGCAAAGGAAGATATCTTCTCGGCTTCATTTCTTTCGCCCTCCTCCATGTTATTCATGCGATGTTCCCCACAGGTCGACTTCAGTTCAGGCAGCAGTGCTCACCGAAGAGCCCTGCTGCCACACGTTAATCACATCCGGCGTAACGCATGCATACGTGGCGATGTGGCGAGTGGCGTAATTGATTTTTTGTGTCGAGGATTGCATGCGCGTCGAGAGCGCACAAGCCGAGGAGCAGCTGGTGGTCCCCGTGTCGTGTAAATTCGAATCAAATCACTCGCCATGTTTCCAGCTGACAGACCGCCCTCTGATGCGGAACAGCCGCGGTGGGGCACACACGCGCGCGTGCATCTCGCGGCCGGGAGCCGGGAGCCCCTGTCTCCGCCGCCATCCATCGATCTCTGTCAAATCTGCCTGCTGTAGGAGACGTCCGTGTCACTGCACAACAGCAGACAAATGAGCACACCGCGCATACGTCCGCTGACTGACAGCATCGCCCAGCTCTGCGCTCAAATGCCAGCTGGCTTAAACTGCTGTCAGCGAAGTTAATTTGCTCGTCGTCGTCGTCCCCGTACATTAGCATGTTTATTTGTGCCATTACATGAGACGCAGATGGACAAGCCAGCCAGGATTTAATCTCAGAGTTACTGTAAACACCCCCAGCAACAGAGAAAAGTAACCAAGCAAACTGACTACTAGAAAGTTTGCTTCTCCGGTGAAGTGTTATTTTAATTGATTTTTTTTACTGCTGATATTGAACAAAATAGTTGCTTCTGCTAATTGCGCTCTTAGAGGAAACCGTTTCCATTGACCAGACACAAGTGAGGTGTGAAGATTGAGCCTCATTCTGCCCAGTACAGCTTTAACTGCCAACTGTTCTGCTAATACAGCAGAAGAACTGATTCTCCCTGTTAGTGTGAGCCTAATCACAGTGATTACTGCTGCTGAATTAGCTCTCTGGAATAATATTGATTTACAGGGCACTGTATTTACAAGACACAGATGGCTCTGCGTATCTAAGTGTAATTTTCTCTCTGGTTGGGGGGGACGATATATCTTGTGTTCATTTCTGAGAAATGTAAGCTTCCAAGTCCTTTGGGTTTAAAAGAAAATATATGCATTTGTACTTTCTGTTCTGTAAGCACTTTAAAGTATCTCAACTGCATGTAATTAATTCATTTTAAATATATAATCTTGCATATTACATGAATACCTAAAGGTCTTTATGATGGACATTAGGAGGAGTCAGACAACTGGAAAAGTAAACAAGAACAGAAAATATAATATATAAATATATATTGGTCTTTTTTTCAATAAACTGGCCGAGCATTAACATAAATAAAGCATGAACATTCATAAATACAAGGCACTGTAGTTATTAAATACAGAAAGGACAGGCACTGTTTTTACAGAAAAAAAAACTGGAATTTAAATTTGATATATTACTACCCAGAGGCTAAGTCCCTATAACTGGGAATCCCTATAACTAAACTTTTTATGTATCAACTGCTTTACTGTAGATCCACCTGTCTCTGTGCTCGGAATAAATACTTTTCAGCTCATTTAAAAACACTCACTGTCCTTTTCACCCTTATCTGTAGAGAATAATGTGTTCTCACAGGTTTTTCGACAAAAAGACAAAGACCCATTATTTATTCATTTGCCTCCACAATTAGAGATTTGAAATAAAAAATATCACACGTGCACATTGTCATATTTTAATAAAGGGAATTTTTATACCATTTTGGTTTCACCATGTAGAAATTACAGCGTTTATACATGGGGGGGGGGGGGGGGGGACTATGTATAAACACTGCTGTCATTTCTACATTGTGAAACCACCCATCCATCCATTATCTTAACCCGCTTATCCTGAACAGGGTCAGCCAGCATACATTGGGCGAAAGGCAGGAATACACCCTGGACAGGTCACCAGTTCATCACAGGGCACACACCATTCACTCACACACTCACACACTCACACACTCATCAATGGGCAATTTGGAATCTCCAATCAGCCTAACCTGCATGTCTTTGGACCATGGGAGGAAACCAGAGTACCCGGAGGAAACCCACGCGAACACGGGGAGAACATGCAAACTCCGCACAGAGAGGCCCCGGCCAACGGGGATTCGAACCCAGGACCTTCTTGCTGTGAGGCGGCAGTGCTACCCACTGCACCATCCGTGCCACCCATGGTGAAACCAAAGTCTATAAAAATGCCCTTTATTTGCACTTTAACCACATTAAAAATAAATTACAAATTGTGGAGTACAGTCATTGAAAGATAAGAAATAAATTACACACATATTATGCTCAACAGATATACTGTATGTCATACTGTTTAGCCCACAGACTTAAAAGCCTCACTAAAATATTTACCAAAAAATTACTAAATAAATAAATAAATAAATAAATCTGCAAACAGCTTTGCTCCATTGCTATTCTCACCATGGCAGGGCATTATTATAGGAATATAGGACTGATAAGAGAAATACATTGAATTGGAGTTTTTGATGGATATAGATCCTGCTTCACTTTAGCAGTCATAGAAATATAATATGGGCTCATATCAGTACAGTAATCTTCTGCATCAAACCGATTCATCCTTATGCACAGGCAGAGATGGGAGGGTAAGGGGGAGGGGAGATAATACATTTGCTATATACATGTCACAGTGGAGAAGACAGAGGAACCAGAAGCAGACAGAGGTGTGGAAAAATGGCAGATTTAATTGCAGATGAAGGGGCAGACAGAGCGTAGTCAAAAACCAGGGTGTCAGTCCACACAGGCAAAAATACAAAAGCTGATCCAAAAAGAAAAGTCCAAAAAGCAGGCAGGGGTCAAACGCAAGAAAAACCAAAAACCAACCGGACAGAATGCCACAAGGGCATGGGCAAGGGGGCCAGAACAAGGGGGAAGGAATAAAGGGCTCAGGACTCAACAACAGGACAAGACGAACTAGCAAGGAGCAACTGAAAAGGATAGGTATAAATACACAGGGGAATGAGACAAACTAGGCGGGGCATGGGAGTGAGGCCAGTCTAACAAATAAACATCAGGTGAGACACATGAAAGGGTAATAGGACAATGACGAGGGGGAAACAAAAATGCTGGATTCACAAAGACACACAAAGTAAGTTAGTTATGTGATTTAAATTACAAATACCCAAAACTAGTGAATGTTAGTCTGTTAGTTTGACAAACATATTAGAGTGTTAGTATAATTAGTACTGTACAAATTCTATGTTAGTTGGGATTAGTATATTAGTGCTACGTACAAACATGAAATGGAGAGAAAGCAGGAAGTAAGGAATGCAAGATTGGAAGGAAGGTTGAACCCCGGAACTACCGTAAACACCCGAATAGTGGGGCACGCAGACAGGAGAGTGACTCGGGCTCGTAAACATTCAGACTCAGACATCACAGGGGAAGATGAGTGCAAAGACTAACTAATATAAACACCGGACATGAATATAAAAAATAATAAATTACAAGAATAATGATAACAAACAATGATAAACTAACAGACAGAACTCAGGAACATAACAGTACATCTATAAATACATATTCTTCACTTATACAAATGTAGGTATACTGCAGGGCCTTCAAGAAGAAAATTAATAACAAGAGTTCCCAGATATAAAAGAAGTATCAACAAAGAAATTATTAAAAATACGTTTGCATTGGTATACAGATCAACATTCGCTTTTTTCTCAGAAATGTATCCCAATAACCAAGATGTTGCAATTTTTCATCTAATGCGCAAACGACTGTATCACATAACAGGGTGAGAATACTGATTTTCTAATGAGGAATTACAGTAACACCTGAGGTCTCAGGTTATGAAAATGATGAATTGTCGGGGGTGGAAAATATCAACTGTCAACCAGAGCGAAGGGTCAGCAGACATAATTTGTTCAGGAAATACAACCTTTTTTTTACCTTGTTTCATTTAAAAATGATAATAACTCACGGTCTAAAATGCTGCAAACAGAGAACAATAGTTGTCATTGAAATGCATGAGATTGTGAAACCAGCTTTTGTGGTTTCTTCTCAATGTGCAAGTCTCACTTTAGATCTGTGTGACAGCACCTGGACTTGAGATCTGTGTCCCGAAAAATGTATAAACACTGCTCTAATTTCTACATGGTGAAACCAAAGTCTATAAAAAATGCCCTTTATTTGCACTATAACCAGATTAAATTTAAATTACAAATCTCAAATTGTGGAGTATGCGGCACGGATGGTGCAGTGGGTAGCACTGCCGCCTCATAGCAAGGAGGTCCTGGGTTCGAATCCCGGTTGGCCGGGGCCTCTCTGTGCAGAGTTTGCATGTTCTCCCCGTGTCTGCGTGGGTTTCCTCCGGGTACTCCGGTTTCCTCCCACAGTCCAAAAACATGCAGGTTAGGCTGATTGGAGAGTCTAAATTGCCCATAGGTATGAGTGTGTGAGTGAATGGTGTGTGTGCCCTGTGATGGACTGGCGACCTGTCCAGGGTGTATTCCTGCCTTTCGCCCAATGTATGCTGGGATAGGCTCCAGCCCCCCTGCGACCCTGTTCAGGATAAGCAGGTTAGGATAATGGATGGATGGATGGAAATTGTGGAGTACAGACACAAATAAATAAATGATCGGTCCCAAACATTATGGAGGGCATTGTATATCAGGTTTATCCGTCCACCGACACTTTTTTCAGTGTAGATGGTAAATGTCTTACTGTGACATTGAAAGATAAGAAATAAATGACACACATATTATGCTCAACGGATGCACTGTATGTCATAGGAATTCCTGTTTAGCCCACAGACCTACAGCCTTTCTAAAATATTCACCATGACTCACATTTAAATCTGCAAACAGCTTTGCTCCATTGCTATGTTCACCATGGCAGGGCATTATTACGGGAATATAGTACTGATAAGAGAAATACATTGAATTGGAGGTTTTGACGGATATAGATCCTGCTTCACTTTAGCAGTCATATAAATATAATATGGGCTCATATCAGTACAGTAATCTTCTGCATCAAACTGATTCATCCTTATGCACAGGCAGAGATGGTAGGGTAAGGGTGGGGGGGGGGAGAGAATACATCTATACATATATATTCTTCACTTGCACAGATGTTGGTATACTGCAGGGCCTTCAAGAAGAAAATTGATAACAAGAGTTCCCAGATATAAAAGAAGTATCAACAAAGAAATTATTAAAAATACGTTTGCATTGGTATACAGATCAACATTCGCATTCTTCTCAGAAATGTATCCCAATAACCAAGATGTTGCAATTTTTCATCTAATGCGCAAACTACTGCATCACATAACAGGGTGAGAATACTGATTTTCTAATGAGGAATTACAGTAACACCTGAGGTCTCAGGTTATGAAAATGATGAACTGTCGGGGGTGGAAAATATCAACTGTCAACCAGAGCGAAGGGTCAGCAGACATAATTTGTTCAGGAAATACAACCTTTTTTTACCTTGTTTCATTTAAAAATGATAATAACTCACGGTCTAAAATGCTGGAAACACAGAACAATAGTTGCCATTGAAATGCATGAGATTGTGAAACCAGCTTTTTTGACTGTAAGATTACTTAATGTGCAAGTCTCACTTCATATCTGTGCAACAGCACCTGTGTTTCAGATCTGTGTAACAGCACACTTCAGATCTGTGTAACAGCACCTGTGTTTCAGATCTGTGTAACAGCACACTTCAGATCTGTGTAACAGCACCTGTGTTTCAGATCTGTGTAACAGCACACTTCAGATCTGTGTAACAGCACCTGTGTTTCAGATCTGTGTAACAGCACACTTCAGATCTGTGTAACAGCACCTGTGTTTCAGATCTGTGTAACAGCACACTTCAGATATGTGTAACAGTACACTTCAGATCTGTGTAACAGCACACTTCAGATCTGTGTAACAGCACACTTCAGATATGTGTAACAGTACACTTCAGATCTGTGTAACAGCACACTTCTGATCTGTGTAACAGCACAATTCAGATCTGTGTAACAGCACACTTCTGATCTGTGTAACAGCACACTTCAGATCTGTGTAACAGCACACTTCAGATCTGTGTAACAGCACACTTCAGATCTGTGTAACAGCACACTTCTGATCTGTGTAACAGCACACTTCAGATCTGTGTAACAGCACCTGTGTTTCAGATCTGTGTAACAGCACACTTCAGATATGTGTAACAGTACACTTCAGATCTGTGTAACAGCGCACTTCAGATCTGTGTAACAGCGCACTTCAGATCTGTGTAACAGCACACTTCAGATCTGTGTAACAGCACACTTCAGATATGTGTAACAGTACACTTCAGATCTGTGTAACAGCACACTTCAGATCTGTGTAACAGCACACTTCAGATCTGTGTAACAGCCTCAGCATCTCCACTGAGGCCTGGAGTGCCAGACAGGGTGGTTTCAGATCTCAGAAACTGCTGATCATACACAACAGTCTCTAGAATTTGGTGTGAAAAACAAAAAACAGCAGTTCTGCGGGCAGAAACACATTGCTAATAAGGTCAGTGGAGGAGGTCCAGACTAGGTGAAGGTGACAATAAAGCAAATAACCGTACATTACAACAGTGGTATGCAGAAGAGCATCTCTGAACACACAACACGTAAAACCTCTAAGTGGATAGGCTACAGCAGCAGAAGACCAATAAGTGTAAGAGATAAGTCTAATAAATACCTAATAAAGTGCTCACTGAGTGTAGATGTGGAGAAATGATTTTGGCTCACAGTGCAGTGAAAGCTGTGTGGGAGTATTCTGTGTGGTTTGGAAAAGGTCATCCATTAAAGTATTGATATTGCAAATTGCCAAGAATGCAAATGTTGACTTCCTCAAATAAACAGATTGCAATATGTTTCAAATGAACTTATGATTGCCAAATTACAGTCACATGCTAATTATGCATGATTCAAGTGCTGCCAACTTGACTATAAATAACTCGAGTACAAGTACTTCAGCAGTAATCAACAAAGACAAGACACCACTCACAAGTGTAATGGCGGTGAACTGTATTATAATAATCTTAACATTGTTATAGTTCATTTTCAAGCTAGAGTATTAATAGTTTGCCTGCACAATAAAAAATAATTTCACAAGCTGCACTCATAATATTAACTCCGGGTATACAGACACAGAACAAGGAAAGTTGAAAAAGTAGGTCAGATAAATCTATACAAATATGAAGTACACAACGCAGTGCCTGCAACTGCTACATTAGGTAGGAAAAATGAATTGAACTTTTTATTTAACCTCATTGCACTTTATTTTGTAGAGTCAAAATGTTCTCACCATAACTTTAAACTCCTGCTTAAATTCAGAGAAATATATCCATCTGGAAAATGTGTTCTTTTTGGTAGTGGGTGCGAGAATATTATTGTTACTTTTAAACTCTAATAGTCATGCCAGGTTTCCTGGACTTAAAAACTCAGCTACTCTGAAATAAGCTGGCACAATGGAAAATAAAAGTTTAAGCAGGCATAGAACATCTGACTGGGACCCAGAAGTGTTGGTGGTTCACGCCTCCGGTGTAGCCACAATAAGATCCAAACACTTGAGCAAGGCCCTTAAGCCTACATTGCTCCAGGGGGGATTATCCCCCACTAAGTCTAGTCAACTGTAAATTGCTTTGGACAAAAGCGTCAACTAAATAACAAATCTGTCTATTTCTGAAAAAGTTTTTTTCCAGTCTAAAATTTTCTTCAACCTGAAAAGTTTTCCATTCAGAAAACTTCAGTGGCATTGACTATATTGAACTGCACTGCAAGGTTTCCGGGTGGTATTTCAATGGAAGAATGGAACCTGTGACCTAGACTGAGCTGCACACAGTTATCATTCTCTGCTTTCCCGGAAATGTATTGTAATGCAATTGAAAGACCTCCCTTGATTCAAGCATTTTGCTGTAGGCAAGAGCTCCAAGCCATACTTCATTGTTGTTTCAAGGCACAATCAGACTAGGCTACTCTGAAGATAGCATATACATGTAGGCCAGTGAATCTTAATTGAGATTCACAACATACTACCGGGTGCCATTATGGACATGTGAACTTCATCGATTTTAATGGGGGCTGTGTTCTTTCATGGCTTTTAACAGGGCTAGATGATATATCACTGAAGGAGACAATAGGTTTGCAGCTTAATCCATACATCTGAGCATTTAGCCAGCTTCTGAAGTTCGAGCGCAGGTGTGACTAAGCATAATAGAGGTGCAGAAACACCCCCCACCCCCCCACACACACTAACAGACAACCCTCCACATAACAACAGTCATTTGGAGAATGTTCTGTCTGTTACAATAAATCTAAAATATCTTCTTTCTATACTCTCGGGATTTCATACATTATTGAAGTATTTGACTTTTCCTCATAGTTTTATATGTCAAGCCGAGCTGTCCGCAGCTCTTAAACATACCTCAGAGAATATGTGCAAAAGGGTTCAGACCTTCCATTTCATAACTTGAACTGAGTCCTGTTGGTTGGTATAAATCCTGTAACCACTTTATTAGAACCAATCAGCTCTTTCCCTGAGAGAGTCCATGTGCGAGTGTTTGTTTAGCAGATAAAGCTGCAAGCCAAAGTGGGCACAAGAGACTCAGGTTTAAAATCCTAGCTCAGGCAAATGTCCGGGCATTTTCTGAATTGTTTGACCATTCTACAGTATAATTTAGGCATTCAGCAGATGCTGCTATCCAGCGACATTATTGTTATTGTGCATACTACCATGATGCCAGGTGCTGACAAGTAACTAGTTACATGACAGCTAATTATCTGTGGACACCTGGTAAGCTGGAAAAAAAAAAGTTATATCAAATGCGGCTTGTAACGCAGTGTTCGGCACAAGTTCAGCTACTGGCGGCCACGGTGGCGTGTTGATCAAGGGAAACGGCCACGTTCTGTGTTTCACCGAAGCAGATACAGCAGTGAGATCAGCAAAGTTCATCTGTCTCTTATCACAGCTGCCAGAAACGATAAAGCAATCCTTCGTGTCTCCTGGTGTTGTTCCCTGGGAAACTGATCGGCCTGGAAGGCAGGCAGGGAACATTATTTGGAAATCACAAGAGAGGTGCACTCGTGACATTGACACAATTAAAAGTTTTGTTTGCGTGGCATCGAAAACAAAGCTGAATACACACGGCTCCGACGGTGTCAATGCAGACACAGGGTGTAACCACTCTCACCGTCCCCGCTGTGAGCGTGCAATCGGGCCTGCCGCATGCTGTCTGCACGTAAAACAGCTTGCACTGTGAAGATTTAGTGTATTTCCAAACTTCAGGCTTTGCTGCATCAATCAGTCGTTGTGCGATGACGACTTCTGCCGTCGTTCAGCGGAGGAAATGCTGAAACCTACACAATACGACGCTCACTCGGCCAAAAAAAGACATGCAGGGAAACATATCAGTTTAACTTGATAAATAGAGCAGTTATGAAGCCAGGGCTAGGCTCAGATAATTTAATCTACACCCTTTTTATGAGTTATAGTGTATAAACGGTGGGCTAATGACATCAAATGCATATAATTTATGAGGGCAGTATGGGAGGATTGGGCGATGCAAAAGGGTGCCGTGACTTTGGTGAACAAAGAGAGGCCCCGTCATCAGGCCGGGTCTGTGACAGAAGAGCGAATGTAATTATCTGAAATGAGAAGGCAGAGGCTGTGACATTGGTCAAAGCCGGGCTACGTACCGTCGTGCGCGGATTAATCAAGCTTTGAAGACTCATCACGGCCTCCCTGCCGCAGAGGGGGATGTGATGGAAACCCCACAGAGAATAGAAATGTCTCCATTTCTCTTCACCCCTCCTTTTTTTTTTGCCTTTCATCAAAGGGGCTCGTTTCTGCATCAAGGGTTCCTCATTGACACTCTGCAAATTTCTTAAATTGCAATCTTGAAACATTGCAATTGCTTTTATGTACTCTTTACACTTTACTCGTCTTACATTTTAAGCTATGTGTTATTACTTTATTATCGAATATTACAAAGTATAATTATGATCGGGATGATTTATTCATAGTCATAGGAGACCTCTTTGAATAATAATGTGATTACGTATGATTTACTTCTAATTTGCAGCCAAGAAATATGACTTCCATTGTGACACTAGGAACCTTTTTCAGTATTCTGTGGGAGTGAGTGGCAGTAGGTCTTATGAATGCACTAAAACTAGGTTTGACTGGCACAAAGAATAATTCAAAATTAGATTAAATGAATGCCGAATTAGCTTTTTTTTTTCTTTTTTTTTTAAAGAGATATTCCATAGTCTTTCCCTGCGCTTTTGTTTGTTGATAGCTACCTACATGCACTTTCAGATATCTACTATAGCTTATTTGGGAACTTACTGTGATTGTGTAATGCTAAACAGTGATAGTAGCTGCACTAAAATGTATACATTAGGATGTATTGCAGTTCCTTCCACGACAGCGTCGAAGGAGAAGAGAAAGTCTAACGTCAGATTCAGAAAATGGTTCCACTCCGATCCGCACAGCGGCTGCACCGACAAAGCTTTCACTATCGACTATGCACCCCAACACCTTCATCTCTATTGTTTAGGTTTAATCAGAGAGCTGTCAGGTATATTCGGCTCCCTGTAAAATTCCAATAAACAGCTTGTTACACGCCTATTCCAGCGGCAGCGAGCCTGTGAAATAAGAAACGGCCATTGTAATCCGTCTTCCCCGAGATTTATATTGGGCTACTTGTCTTTAAAGTGCTCTTTACATTTATGGATCACTTTCAAGTGGCTCGTTACCTGTGTTTTTTATTAGCGCTGTCGGCCTTAATCTATGCACTTCCTTCCTGTGTACCCAATTTATGTGCCCCTGTCTCCGAGCTCGCCTTGGATTTAAGGCCTCGCGGGAGATGTCATAACAGATACTCCGTCGCCGAGAAGTTATTCAGATTTATACGAAGTATAACCACTTCCGCCCTCCGTCTTGGCGGAAAAGCTGATTTGCTGTCTCTGTGTATTCACAAATAGGCCTGATCAAAGGAAGAACTCCCATGGCTAACTCTGAAACCAAAATCTCCTTTTATCAACTTCATAGTTGCATAACTGGAGAGAAAAGTAGAAACGCAGTGGCTAAGATATGTTACGAAAATATAATATCTGCAATTATGCGACAATGGTGTCACATAAAACTCCTTCCCCAGGGGTACAGTGTGTGTTTAGTGTTTCATTCCATAGAACTCAAGATTCCCACTGCCACAGATTCCTCCTACTGTTTATACAATTAGAACTAGCAAGATGTATAACCACTCAGACTAGTAGGAGGGTTTAAACAAAACAATGTCAACACAAAATCAATTTTGGTAACATTATACCTTAACTAAATGTTATGAAACCTACAGTCTGAACCCTCCAGCATAACAAATTATGACAGCTTAATGGATCCTGCTTGCCTCACACGTTTAACACAGAGAAAATATCAATTAATATCACAACTCAAACATTCCAAACAGCATCCAAAGAATTAGAAACAATGAAAAGTGTCACTTCATTTTTGAAGCGGTCAAGAGACCAGCTTCGAAAAAATATGGCACATGATATTACAGTTGTGCTTCTTCTTATTATAGCACAACTCAGACATAATATGGTGAACACACACCACCGTAAAATAACTCCTCAGAAATGGCACCCTCTGGCTGATGAAGCTGCAGCTATGCCTCAGCACTTTTCTGGAGCCCCTGAGTGCAGTTATTTTGGATTGCGCGTGCCTGATATCACACGAGCCTTGCAGGACACAACCCAGAGGGTCCATATTATGTTCCCTCGTCCAAATACAATACAGTATATGAAATCCTATCCAACTATAGTCATTCAATCCTGGAAGGCTGGCAAAGTTCAAGTCATTTGCCATGTGGCGTGGGACATTTGAGAACCCTCCCCCCCTGTTATTTGGAGCGTATGACCGCCCTCCACATAATGGGTGAACTGATGTCAATCTGCCACACCGTTTCATATCACCGTCCAAAAGCAACTTCGCCACTATATCAGTCCACCATATCACCATATCACCATGTCCAAGGAGGGATATCAATCGCCCTCGTCAATATTTGAAGCAAGCTTCACAGGTGCTGTTTGTAATCCGGTGGCATTAGCGGAATCTCATCCTGGGGAGGGCATTTGGGTGTAGAGGGCAGGAAGGGAGTGCCTGGCATTTATCGGTTAGTTATTTTCCGTGATTGTCCGTCAATTCGCGGGAGGAAAATGCACATTTCTAAACTTCACATCTGTCTGTGGTGCAGATTGCACCACATTTGCAGGAGACTTCTCGGGTCTCTCCGCGGTGGGCAGACAACCCTTCCGGGTGGGGACGGCCTGCCCGTAGCCCACCCGTAACCAGGCCCCTTTTGTAAACTAAGAGGGAAAAGCATCTAAGTTTGACTCATCTGTGGATCTTGCCCAAGATGTTTTCTGTTTTGTTTTTTGCTGTTGTTTCTACAGATTTAGAGTAGTGAGACTCATTTCAGAACAGCAATCTGCTGCAAAATGTCAGTTATCTCACACTGATTCACTGGGAGCACGGTGAAGGACATCATGAAGGACATCAAGTGAGCCAAGCAGCTATTTGGCCAGACCCAATGTAATTGGAGGAGAGACAGTCAATTGCGTATACATTTTGGACAAGCCACTTGTGACTCATTTGGGATGCAGGGATACTTAATAGGGAGGGTGTCCAAAATGGCATAGAGACATAAGCCACATGAAAGCTATGAGCAGTCATAGCCAGGCTGCTGATTAGCATATTAGCAATTTTACCACCAGATAATGGGGTTTTTTTAATTTGTTTTTTTGTCCAGATTGTTCTTTGCACAATCTCAGATACCCACAAGATGGATCTATCCGTTTAATTTGAGCCATTTGATTTTAGGATGCATCGATTTAGGACACAGTTAAACATAGTATTTATCAGTTAGTTAGCAACTTGCTAGACTATTTTCTGCTCGCAGACCATCTTCATAGCTTGTGCTAGCATGCTACTAATAGAAACAGTGATAGCAATTAATATAGCATTTTCTCTCTCCTCCGAGCTGTTCGAGAGATTTATTGCTTTCTAACCTAAATATATTTCACAATTAATGCAAGGGGCTGTAAATTTGTAATTAGCATTCCGTTGTTATACATAGTCATTCAATAATAACAACACATTTTTCTAAATGTACAAATACTGCCAAGAGTAGATCACCCTCTTGTAAATTTCTCTGCTTGCATGTATTAGGTGACCACAGTAAGTAATGTTCTCACTGCAAATGATACAGTTTGTCCTGCCAGCTGAATGGCGTATGCAGGGATACTTGTGAAATGAAATCATTTTCAAAGAGAATGAAAAGGAGATGAAAAAGGAATGGAGAGAAATTATTGTGCAGTAACTTGCATATAGCAAAGCACAAGCCCCCCTCGACTCCCCAACCCAACCAAACACACACATACACACACTGAACTCACACATTCAAATGAATCTTTACCTGAGGTTGTGAGTTAAATGCGAAAATAATTACAACAACGGACTATCTTTTTCTCCTTCATCCTTGTTCTGTACTGATTTGTGGATATTGTAAGCCTATGAATATAGGCTTATCATATGTATATTTGTCATAATTGTTCTGATTACAAAGCCTTGATAATTATATTTTTGTATAGATGTTTTGCAGGAGAACAACAACAAGTCACAGAACAATGGGAAAGTGCAAATTATGAAAGAACACCATGCTGTGAGAAAGAGAAATTGAGAGCACTGTTCTCCTCTCTTCGTGGGCTAAATGTCACACTATTGTTCTCTCTTCCATCTCCCAGTGCCTCCTGCTCCCCAATAAAAGCCTACTCCCTATAGCGAAAGACATTTAGATATTTGTCACTGATGTCACCAACTAGAACATTGTGACAATGGAGCAGTTGTTTCTCCTTGCAGAATGAGACTAATGTGCATTTTCATCCATTCTCTTCTTGTTTTTTCAGGGAAGTGTTTTAACATGAAAAATCATCCGGCCATTTTCAGAAAAAGGAAAACATTGAAGTGTATTTTCTCCAACCTTATCCTCAATTAAATATCCTCACAAACCTTGTTTTTACTCCATTTATGCTCCATTTATTTCCCTGTCATTATGAGAAAGTATAATGTCCATAAGTATAATCAAATCTCTCCCACTTTCATAACACAATTAAGTGATTTTTGGTGTTTGATATTTATATTTTAATCCACCAAAATATTTAAATTTTGAATTTAATTCAATTTTATTTCCATTTTCATAAATTGGCATAAGTTCATGCTGAAAACATTTGAGGTTAAATAAGGAAACCTGGCAACACGCGGCACCAGCTGTGTGACACGAGAGCAGGTTTTCCGTCCGTGTCCCAGACGAACCTCCTGCTTCTCGCCCGTCTTCAGCAGAAATGAAATAAACGGTGACAAGGCTGAAGGCCTGAAGGCAGAGATCTGTAGCCGCTATACGAGAGCGCGATCGGGACCAGAGCGGGAGTCCCAGAGAGGCCAAAGATCAGAGCCTGTCGTGAGTCAGAGGCCTCTTCATCCGCCCAGAAAATCCCTTTCTCCGCTTCCCTGATATATCTTTTCCCCCAGCAAGTCAAGGAGCGCCTGACATATTGCAACTTTCACTCATTACACCACACAAATATCTGGTTTGTTGGAGAGATTCACAGGCTTCTGTCTGCAGATAGTACGGTGGGAGCCTGGCGGTAATGTCACTAATGAAAAAGCAGGTAATGTCACTCATGAAAAAGCAGGTAATGTCACTAATGAAAAAGCAGGTAATGTCACAAATGAAAAAAGCAGGTAATGTCATTGATGAAAAAGCACATGTATTGAACTACATTAAAAATTGAAATATGTATCAAAATATTTAATATACATCAATGCTGAAAATCAGACTTTTGTGTTTCTATTTAATTTCCATGTGTCATGTGTATGTTTCATAGAAGGTGGACCTGCTGTCCCAGGCTGTCAGCTGTGCCAGGATGGCTGCTGAATTGGTCCTTTCTTCTGTGACGTACCTAAATGTACAGTACAGTCAGTGGAGGCTGGCTAAAAACTAAAAGTCTAATACCTATTAACAGCTCACACTCACAGCATTGCATTTGAAAATATGCCATTTGAATATATGCCATTTGATGAATACATTTATTCAAAGCACCTTACAATACCATGAGCTCATACGTTTGTCAGGATGGCTGGCACCAGCTGGAATTGAATCCATAACCTTGGCAGTGTTAGTGCCATGCGCTACCAGTTGAGCTACAGGACTGCTATATAGGCCCCTACTCTGTTACAGCAATAAAACTATGAAACCAAGCCTTGCTATAGTACGTGCACTAAAAGGGAAATCTCGCTAACGGAACCGTCAGTAATGTAGCCGACCGAAGCCAAATTACACACTGGCTCTGCATGTCATGTCTGCCGTCTGTTTGCACAGGCACTAATGCCGCCTTTGATATTTCATCAGCCAGTTATTTTCAGTGAACATACAGTCAAGCAGCTCATTTTGACTTGTCTCTGACATGTAACATAGTGGTGAACTAAGGAAATGGAAGTGCCTGCAATTTCATGAATTCCCCACTACTCACACGCTTTCACTGGATAACAAATGGAATGGGCGTGTCACACACAGACCTTCAGACTGTAACGGGCTGAATAAATTCAGCCCAAATGGAGAACAAATTGAAGGGGCGTGTCACTCTATGTAAATCACATCACACACTTGACACTGTAATATGCTGCCCGGGGGCTGAGAACAAGTAGCCCTGGAGCTAAAATATTGGTCGCACGCTACGTTTTCCTCATGACCATGAGATGATGCTGTTGTTCTTGGTTTCACCCTAATTCAAACTAAACTGCTTCATCTTAATTAATTGACATGAAATAAGATGACAAATGAGACCTACGAGGCTTATTTTTAGAAAAACGTATTTTCCTTTTTTTGGTTTCACCCTGTTAGCCCATTCATGACAGCCACCACTCATAGTATTCATAAGTGAGCAGTGCAGGGCGTTCTCAGTGCTAGATGACTCACAAGCTCTGTCACCGATGGCACCCTGCACATCCATGTTGTCCTTCTGTCAAACGGACACTGAAGCCGGAGTGCGTCCTCCCGTTTCTTCAGGCATGGACGATCAGGAGAATAAAACATCCGCACAAACCTCAGTGACTGTCAGGAACAAAGGGGGCCACGCTGACGGCTGAAGCCCGAAGATGGCTCGGGCGTCGTGTTGTGCATCAGGCGTGACTGCCTCACGTCTACGAGTGGACTCTACAGGCCCAAGCGCAGCGGGCAGTGTGGGTCAGCCCACACAGGGAAAGCCTGTCTGTGTTACATGTTATGGCTCCGTTCGGAGACTGGAAACGTCATCCCGCAAGAATTAATCGATGGAAGTGACGGCAATGCACAGACAGGTATGAGTCATAACGGATACTCTCAGATATTATCAGGTGGTTATTACTGACAATGTACTGCAAACATGGACCGCCACTGTGGCGGTATTCGATTTTTTGGTTTTGTTTTTGTTTTGTTTCTGTTGTTGTTTATTTGGCCAATAAAAAAGTAATCGCCGCCTTAAAATATTTAATGCGTGCATGACCTATAGTCGCTGCATTTTTAAAACGTTTTTTAATTGCGATAATTAAATATTCTGCCGTGTGGCAATATAACACTGCATACAACATTACAAACTGCACTATATCGTAAAAAACAACTATGAATAAATTAAAGCGGCTGCTCCATTTTTAATGTGCAACACGTAGTGCAGCTCCTTCAGGTCCAGTAATATCATCAGAATAGACGCGCCGCATGCGGCGTGTCTGCAACCGGGCCTTACATGTGAGGAGGGCCTCGAGCGAGCGAGCCGTTTTCAGCCCGACAGAATCAGCGGCGATCACAGGCGCTGTCGAAGGCGAGCGCTCGCACACACGCGCACAGCAAATCAAACACTTTCTCATCGCTATTCCACACTGGCCTAATTAGCATGCCGCCTAGCAGATCAGATAGCAGTAACAAAGAGGTTCATGTAGGCGCAGACCTACATTTCTCCTCGCGCCCTTACTGCACGCCTTCAACTTGCGATTGGAAAAAAACAAACTTTTTTTTTTCTATTCGAGCTGTTTTTTTTTTTCCCCCACTCCCTTTCATCCCTGGAAAAGAAATCCTTCACCTTAATAATTAATCGGCGAGGGACTTGCGTGCCAATCCGTTGCAAAGAGTCTCATTCATTTTCAATGGCGTACACGGGAGCTACGTAGCATCGCAGTGCCCCTGAGAGACCAACAGATAAACACACTAGTGAATTAACAAAGACAAGCTTCAAATGACAAATGAATCCCCTCTCCTCCCCCTGACATATTTCAGTGCCAAAAACCCAAGGCTGTCTGAATGATGCATCTAGTTATTAAATTACACTAAGTAAGCTTCCCATGGAGTTATTAATCTTAGAAGTGTTTATAGGATTAAGGAAAAGGCAATATTTTTACAAGAGGAAAATGAAATCAAATTTAATTTGTTTCTCTTCAGACAAACAAAACATATTACCGACAGACATTGAACGCATTGCAGATGCACTATATCACTACCTGCTGAAGTTGATAATATTCCGTACCTGGTGGCCTAACTCCGGCTGCTTGCTGGAGGATGGATAACGGAAAATAATTGGCAATAAGCTTCTTGGAGTCTTACTGCTGGTTTCCCTTCAAACAGAGGAGTCCTGTGCAATGAAGAGGAGAATACCCTCCAAACCGAAGCCCTGCCTCCCTGGGAAAAACAATTATGTGTCACCCCATCGGACTCCTAGTGATAGTTAAATCGGGTACTGTCATAACACTGCACCGGTTCTGATTAACCCAAGGGAGGCCAGCTGAGGTGGGGTAGAGGGAGGCTAGCTCAGATGGGGTAGAGGGAGGCTAGCTAAGATGGGGTAGAGGGAGGCCAGCTCAGGTGGGGTAGAGAGAGGCTAGCTCAGGTGGGGTAGAGGGAGGCTAGCTCAGATGGGGTAGAGGGAGGCCAGCTCAGGTGGGGTAGAGAGAGGCTAGCTCAGGTGGGGTAGAGGGAGGCTAGCTCAGATGGGGTAGAGGGAGGCTAGCTAAGATGGGGTAGAGGGAGGCTAGCTAAGATGGGGTAGAGGGAGGCTAGCTAAGATGGGGTAGAGGGAGGCTAGCTCAGGTGGGGTACAGGGAGGCCAGCTCAGGTGGGGTAGAGAGAGGCCAGCTCAGGTGGGGTAGAGAGAGGCCAGCTCAGGTGGGGTAGAGGGAGGCCAGCTCAGGTTGGGTAGAGGGAGGCCAGCTCAGGTGGGGTAGAGGGAGGCTAGCTCAGGTAGGGTAGAGAGCGGCTAGCTCAGGTAGGGTAGAGGTAAGATTGCACACACACCGTATACAGTATATGGAAGTTCACACACGGACCCTGGTGGTTCACATTTTCTCTTCCCGTTATATTCCGGCATGCCACCCTCTGGGAGCATGTCCAGGCCGGCCAGGTGTGTGCAGAAATATCACAGCTACGAACGCCCAAGGTGATGGCTGTGTCCAACTCTCAGCACGGAGCCGGCTTGCTCAGAT
Source organism: Conger conger (assembly GCF_963514075.1). Taxonomy (NCBI): domain Eukaryota; kingdom Metazoa; phylum Chordata; class Actinopteri; order Anguilliformes; family Congridae; genus Conger; species Conger conger. The sequence continues at coordinate 44,185,937 of NC_083770.1, read as the reverse complement.
AAGAGCTGGAATTCGACAATTTCCATCGCCTCGCAGGTTTGATTGACTCCCCCCGCCCCATGTCTGTTTCCCCGAAGATCTGGGCACTGAAGATTTGTGGTATTCACCATGCGTTACTGAAGTGGGAATCCGCCTCCTGGATTTAAAGTGTCACTCAGAATGCTTTTGAGTGCTTTTTCATTTTCCGCTCCTCAGAATCCTCCTCCTTGAGGCCAGCCAATGACGCGACACGAAGACACGCGTCTGTCCAGCCTGCTGTCAGGACAACCACATTTCACTTTCACACTTCCCTGATTTCCACTGTTTGTTTATTATTTTACTCCCCTGTATGTCTCGCAACCTGACGTGATATGCACTCAGTGAGCACTTTATTAGGTTGGTATTTGGCAATCATAAGTTCATTTGAAACATATTGCAATCTGTTTATTTGAAGTCAACATTTGCATTCTTGGCAATTTGCAATATCAATACTTTAATGGATGACCTTTTCCAAACCACACAGAACACTCCCACACAGCTTTCACTGCACTATGAGCCAAAATCATTTCTCCACATCTACACTGTAAGTGCTGTTTAAAACCGCATCACAACCTACACTCAGTGAGCACTTTATTAGGTATTCATTACACTTATTTTTTCTTTTCTTCTGCTGCTGTAGCCTATCCACTTAGAGGTTCGACGTGTTGTGTGTTCAGAGATGCTCTTCTGCATACCACTGTTGTAATGTGTGGTTATTTGCGTTACTGTCAGCTTCCTGTCAGCTTCAACTAGTCTGGCCCTTTTCCGCTGACCTCACTCATTAACAATGCATTTCTTCCCACAGAACTGCTGCTCACTGGATGTTTTTTGTTTTTCACACCATTCTGTGCAAACTAGAGACTGTTCTGCATGAAACTCTTTTTAGCATTTTTTAAATTGTATTTATTTACCAGGGACAGTGCACATGAATCAACATTTTCAGTTTCCACATCAATGTAAATGTGTCAGAGTTGGCTAATTTGGGCTAATATGGGGCGACATGGCTCAGGCAGTAAGAGCAGTCGTCTGGCAGTCAGAGGGTCGCCGGTTCGATCCCCCGCCCAGGCTGTGTCGAAGTGTCCCTGAGCAAGACACCTAACCCCCAAATGCTCCTGACGAGCTGGTCGGCGCCTTGCATGGCAGCCAATTGCCGTCGGTGTGTGAGTGTGTGTATGAATGGGTGAATGAGAAGCATCGATTGTACAGCGCTTTGGATAAAGGCGCTATATAAATGCCAACCATTTACCTTTTACCATTAATTTTCACCTGTAGTCCCTATCCTGCATGTCTTTGTACATGCAATGAATCCCAGGAGATCAGCAATTTCTGAGATACTCAGAGCAGCCTTTCTGGCACCAACAATCATTCCACAATCAAAGTCACTGAGATCACATTTCTTGCAAGTTCATGTTCATTGCTTTCAACACACGTGCATGTCATTGGAGCAGGGAACAATTTCATTTTGCATGTTCCTTCATGTCTGCGCTGCGTATACGTCTCACTTCCTGTATTTGCTGTGAGGATGGCCTGTCTGTTTGGCATGGCTCTCGACAGATTGGGGTGAGAGAGATAAATGAGATTTGGAACGAGCGCTCATAGATCTTGCCCCAGTGAACTGACCTTGGCTCCAGAGGAGATGACAGATGTGTTTGTGATGATGATATGAGGATGCTTCTGAGCCCAGAATGAGGTCAGAGGTCAGAGGTCAAAGTGCGTGAACTGTGTGGGTGGGAGGGAGGGACAGTTCACACAACAAACCCCCCTCCTTCCAGGGTTAAATAGCGTTCCATTTCTGATCAAAACACTTGACCACTACATGACCTTTCCGGATAGTATGGCAAGACTAAGACTGAGAACACTGCGATTCCGATGGTTTTACGTATAGCACTGCGATTTGATGCTTTTCCCAATGGTACTGCGATTCTGATGCTTTTCCCAATAGCACAGCGACTCCGATGGCGGGGGCTTATCTACCTGGTGGGGAGGAGATTAATTTTCCTGCCTGTAGTAGAGAAAGATTAATAGGTCAAGCCCCGGCCATCTTCATGCATCTCACAGGAGGGAGAACTAAACTGATCAAACAGACTGTGAGTCACACCGGAATGACTCACAATGAATATTGACTCGGATTTTATCACATTTAATAGTACACCAAAACTAAATATTTGAAATGCATCACTTCCTGGGAATAGTCAACAGGCGTGTTGAACCATAGAACTCTTCCGCCTCTTCAGTCATCATTTTCAGTGGCAATGTGACTGAGGAATTATGTTTAAAAAATGATTTTCAATGACCCTTGTCCTCAGCAGTGCATTGTGGTAAACAGTGGTTTTCTCTGCTCTTTTTGCCATGAATCCCGCAGCTCTAACACATCTACATGCGGGCAGCTGGTCAACTTTAGCATCTTGTTTGGGAGCATCATACAGAACGAAGACGTTTCAGATTGTCTCTTGTGTGTGTTCATGTGTGAGTGTGCTTGTGTTTGTGTGTGTATGTGTGTGTTTGTGTACAGAGACTACAGCCTGTGTGTGTGTTTGTGTACAGCCTGTGTGTGTGTGTGTATGTGTGTGTTTGTGTGCAGAGACTGCAGCCTGTGTGTGTGTTTGGGTACAGCCTGTGTGTGTGTGTATGTGTGTGTTTGTGTGCAGAGACTGCAGCCGGTGTGTGTGTTTGTGTGCAGAGACTGCAGCCTGTAGCATGTGTGTGCTTGTGTGTGCATGTGTGTGCATGTGTATGTTTGTGTGCAGAGACTACAGCCTGTGCATATCTGTTTGTGTACAGCCTGTGTGTGTGTGTGTGTGCGTGTGTCTGTGTTTGTGTGCAGAGACTGCAGCCTGTAGCATGTGTGTGTGTCTGTGTTTGTGTGCAGAGACTGCAGCCTGTCCGTGTGTCTGGGTGCAGAGACTGCAGCCTGTCCGTGTGTGTGTGTGTCTGTGTTTGTGTGCAGAGACTGCACTGCAGCCTGTGCGCGTGTGTGCTTGTGTGTGCATGTGTGTGTTTTTGCGTGCGTGCGTGTGTTTGTGTGCAGAGACTGCAGCCTGTGCGTGTGTGTTTGTGAGCGTGTGTTTGCGTACTTGCGTGTGTGTGTGTGCGGGTCTCTCCACAGATGGCTTCATGCGCACTGCAGACATCTGGTTTCCCAACATTGATTTAACCCCGCCCCCAGCGGGCAGGCCCGCCCCCAGGCAGCCCCGGTGGCAGTGAGAGGGAAAACAGCCGTGACAAATTCACCGGTCGGGTTCTGTTCCCCGCGATTATTATCACCTTCCCTGCTCCCCCCCGACGCCGCGGTGCCCAGGGCCCTCGCAGGGATCCTGGGCCCGGGCAGGGAAAGGTTCACACGCTCTCGTTTTTTTGTCGAAGGGAAGGAAAGAGACGTCCGAGGGATGTGTGTCAAACCCTCCAGCAGTCGTGTAATGAAGGTGAAGAAAGGTCATCGCCGCGGGGCAGAGACAGCTGCGTGAGAGAGCCTGTTTATCGGCATCAGAAAGCGCAAGTCTGTGATTACACGCTACATTATGGCTCGTCTCGAATTCACTCGCAAAACAAAGATGACATAAGACCGATGTCGGAGCAGGAATCATTTCCGACCCCCAGAGACCCCGCCACCCAATGGCCGAGATTGTTGTGATGCAGAATTGTTTCAGTCATTAGGAAGGAAGTACTGTAGAGCCGTGCTATTTTGCGTGATTTATTTTGATTCATTTGTAATTTTCTGACAATGGCCTAAAAAAAGACTTGACTATCTCTGATTTTGTGTTCAGAACAGAGAATTTCCACCACTTCCTCTTCACATGCGCTGTGTTTTCTGCAGAATGCCCTCACCGCCAAGTCAGACCAGTTTAATTATTTCCTGGATTTTTATCACCCAGAGGCACCACTGAATCTGAACGAGGCTTCAAAAGAATTCGCTTACATGCAACACACAGGCATACAGTAGTCAAACAATAGATCTACCATAACAGCAATATTTGCACAGACACAGAATTTCACTCCTTCATCTCAGAAACACTATTAGAGCATCTGTCAAGCATCTATGTGGAGTGTCCATAATTGCTACCCCTATGAAACGTATTAACAATAATTTAACAGTATACAACAAAATTTTAGGTCAATATGTGGCAATGGCCAAAGCAGGGCCAAAGTCTATTACTGAAGAAATATCTATGAAAAACACAACAGTACAAAGTGCAAATGTGGTATTACTGATTGGCGTGAAGCTGTGAAATGCAGCAGCTAGGCATAGAAAAAGAGCCACAACAATGTACATACACTCAGCGAGCACTTTATTAGGTGCACAGGTACACCAGCATGTTAATGTAAATATCTGATCAGCCAATCATGCGGCAGCAATTAAATGCATAAAAGTATGCAGGCATGGACACGAAATTCAGATGTTTTTCAGACCAAATGTCAGTATGCGGAATAAATGTGATAAATTGTCAGAGGAGAAGAGTCAGACTGGTCAAAGCTGACAGCAAGGTGACAGAAGGCAAATAACCACACGTAACAATAGTAGCATGCAGAAGAGCATCTCTGAACACACAACACATCATAACTCTGGATGATCTCGAACACTTTAAGCGGATAAACTACAGCAGCAGAAGTCTAATAAATACCTAATTAAGTGCTCAGTGAGTGTATATAAGCTAAACATACAGTAGCCCAGTGTGGTGCCCGTGCGCTGCAGTTCATTACCCTAAACAACACAAGACAGCAGTGCTTCTCATTAATACCACGCACACACAAACGGGTGCCTAGTGGGGCCAGCCAGGGAACCAGCGAGGAGTGGAGCTTACGGCTCCTCGTGGGTTTGATTCTCTATCTATAGCCTCTCTGCTGTCCTGCTGTGGAAAAACACTTAACTCCAGTCTTTCTCCGAAAGCTCCAGCCATTTGCAAATCAACGCAAGTCTGAATCAATTCGAGAAGTCTAATTGCATGGGACGGCTCCAAATTGCACTGGCACGGGTAGTTTCTGGAGAGCAGGTCTATTGGGCACACAGGTTTTTAGAAACGGGCTGCCTACAGTTCATTAGAACTGGGCGGTGTCGCCTCGCTTACGAAGGGCATGCTCAGCCAGCTTTGCGCACCTGATGAGCACCACTTAGCAGAGATAAGTATGCGCACGGTGATGCTCGTTCCCCACTTGTCCCTTATGTAATGATAAAAGCCTGCTGCTCTCCGACTGAGCTGGCAAAAAGCACCCCAGGCTTTCACCCTCTCTGCCTTTACGCTCATATCTTAGCACGTTGAAGCACAACCCTCACTAGAGGTGTTCCCAGGCCTGACCCACAGCTGCCAGGCAAACCCACCTGCAGCCTATCAGTGAAGAGCTCAGTATGCACACTGCATACTGCACACGTGGCTCACTCCAATCCCTTATGTTTCTCCTCTTTTTTTCTTTTTCTTGCTCTTTTCTCTACTCCTCACTCCACCCATTGGGAGAGGCTAGAAAAAGAGGTTGAAGGTGGGGAAATCGAGTGAAAAAAAAGTGAATTAGGCAAATGGAATGTCCTTGCTATTTCAAATCTCACGTCGAAGCCACGTCAGTTACAGACGTAGCAGGTGGGGAGAGATGGATCCACAGGTTGATCGTATATACGTCAGGCTTCTGTAAAAGGATGCGCTGATGTTTTCTTGTTCAAAGGAAAGATTGGGAGTTGCTAACTTCTACTTCTAGCTGCTAGAAGGAACATTTAACACGTTGGAGGTTGTCCTTAACTCTTATGTAGTCTTAACATTCTATATATATATATATATATATATTCCATGAGGCATGCCTATCAATGGGCCACATATTATCGCGACTATTTTCTTTTATTTGTTGTACTTTATTTTATGTTATTATTTTAGGGGAAAAATCCCTTCCATGTTTATTTAAATTGTGGATTTGAAAAACCCAGCCATTCAGTAACCTACTTTTCACTACTGCAGTAGGGCCTGAAAAAATATAATAATTACATGTATAGCTGGTATTAAAAATGTGTCCACAAGGATGATACACGTTGAAATAAATTTTCCGTTTCAATTTTCAAAGCTGCAGTTTGCTATTTGACCACTAGATAGAGCCATGGATACTTGAAAAGAGTATGGAAGGGGCAAGTGATTAACACTTACCATAAAAGGCAAGCAAGATATACAGTTAAATGACAAAGTAGGGTATTGGGATTGACAGAATTTTTTTATTTTTGACAGTCTGTATAATGTCACTGTCCCATAATGCATTTAACTGTATGCCATAAGCATGCTTCATTTTGAGCTTTCTTGTCTTCCTTAAAACCAAAATAAAAGATTTTGCTGAGGATTGCAGTTGTTTGTATATAATATACCATCAAATGACTTACTTTAAATGAATAGTTTTGATGGAATATTTGTAGATACAGTACATTTACATTTACATTTTTGTCATTTGGCAGATGATATATATATATATATATATATATATATATATATATATATATATATATATATGATATATGATATGATATTTTTCTCATTTTTAATCCAAAGTGATTTACAAGTGCATAGGTTCTTCCACAAAGCATCACATCCATAACTAGTAACATACACATTGAGTTTTTTTTGTTGTTTGGGGGGGGGGTTAGACAAGAGGGATAGGGATATCAGAAAGGGGGGCGGGGGAAATCAGGAGGGAGGACTAAGGTACAGTTTGAAAAGGTGTGTTTTTAGTCTGCGTCGAAATAGGGGGAGGGATTCTGCTGTCCTGACAGTGGTAGGCATTCCACCACTGAGGAACCAGAACGGAAAACAGGCGTGAACGTGCAGCTCGACCTCCAGGTGCTCGTAGAGAGGGAACCATAAGGCGACCAGAGCTGGCAGACCAGCTGGTCTAGCTCCCAGTAGATCCTTTCCTGTGGATTTGCTTTGAACTCGGTGTAAACCAGTGATGCACATTGCTTCAGTGACATCATTTATGAGTGCTGTGATAGTTATACTTTTTTGTTTATCAGACTTTCTTTACATTTTTTTCTACAATCCAATCAATTTAATTCACAAGATTGTACATTAGAGGTGGTTTCACCACCTGTTAAGTCCTTCACTCTCAGAAATAAGGGTACAGTGGAGGTACATTTTAGTTATGCAAGGAACACTTTTCCCAAATGTATCCTGAAATATAAAATACTGTTCTTTTGGTACCTTATACAAACAAAAAAGGTACAAATTAATTATTAATCCAATGGCATGGGGTACAAATTTATGTAAAGGATACCACCCCAGTGACAAGCTTTTGAACCTTTTTTTCTGAGAATGTATAATGTAGAACAAAAATCATGTTGCCATGTAACAGAACCTCCAGAAATAGCATAAGTATCAGCCTATAGTTGTGAAACCACAGCTCTCCAGGTGTGGATTGTGCAAACTTCTCATAGTCATAGTGGTGAGAGATAGCAGTGAAAAGAGAGAGCACACCTTCAGCAAACGGTTTGAGCAAGCAGTGGTTACTGCTCAGCTATGACAAAGGAAAACAGTTCAATCTCCCTGACTGCATTCACAATCATTATGTTGAAGAGAAATATCACGCTTTAGACAAAGAATTCAGTGAATACATAGATAGCAGGAATACGGTACACAAAAACCAGGGAACTATTTGTACTTTTGCGATTTCATATTGAAAGCTAACATTTTACATTTTATATTCATAATTTCATTAATCAGGGAGGAGAATACCAATTCAAGAGGAGATGTTATGTTATCGCTTAAAGGAAAAGGTGCACAGTCTAGCAGTGTCCACTAGATGGCATTTATGCACAGTTTAGAAATTGACAAACAACCTCTCTTTCAGCTCCCTCAAGTTCCAGAGCAAGTGAAACAAACACGCACAAAAACAAATAACTTGCTCTGTTTGAGGTAACCGGAGCCTATTTCTCTCCTGCGCTGCCCTCGTGCTGATAGGAGCAGGGTGGTGAGGAGTGGAATGTGTTTGCGCGTATAAACGGCAGTAAACAAGACCCAGTGAGTCAGCTGTGGCACCAGAAGGCACAGGGCTCCCATCGTCACTGTAACATCACGCCCAGGTGTTTACGAGTAGATTATATCTGTCTATCACGCACATGCACAGAATCCTCACACACTCTACCTCATCGTCTCACACAGCAGGTTTCTGTCACAACACATGCACACACACGTGCGCACGTACACATGCACACACGCATGCACACGCATTCAAACACACATGCTCACACACAGACACACTCAGGTAGAGAGGAGCTCTCGTTCCTGTTAATTCCTGTTAGTAGCTCGTTATGAGAAGCGTAGCGGAACTTGGATGAACTTGGAGGGAGGTCAAGTGCAGCTATTTGGAGACCAATTGCCACAATTTCCCTGGAAAACATGAGTTTATCAAACAAACTGCCACAGAGATAAGCTTCCAAAAAGCTACCCTGAGCCTATTTTAGTCTCTGTTTGGAGTTATTTTCTGAACTCCTTTTCCCTAGTTCAAATCCTGTCCTCCTTTCCTTTATATAGCAGTGGCACTGCAGAGTTGTAGCGAAGAAAAATTTATTACCTATTTATTATAGTTGGCGTGGTAGCACTATATGTTTGCACTGTTTGGCACTCCGACCTAAAAATTCTATATTAGATGATTAACTATCCATAGATTTTGGAGAGAGACATGCTAACATGAATTAGGCTACCAAGCAGAGGGAAGCAGAACTTAGGTTTAATAGAATGGGCGAGGATGTGTAGAAGCAACAGACTGAAATGTCTTTGTTTTAATGCTAGAAGTAAATTTTTTTTAAATAATAATACATTTGAAACTTGTTATTCGTGGGGGCTATGTCATTGTAGGGATTACAGAAACATGGCTTGGGTATGAAGATGGGGATGAATATAATATAGAGGGATATAAACTTATTCGGCCTGTAGCGTAGTGGTTAAGGTAAATGACTGGGACACGCAAGGTGAGTGGTTCTAATCCCGGTGTAGCCACGATAAGATCCGCACAGCCGTTGGGCCCTTGAGCAAGGCCCTTAGCCCTGCATTGCTCCAGGGGATTTGACTGCTTAGTCAAATCAACTGTACGTTGCTCTGGATAAGAGCGTCTGCCAAATGCCAATAATGTATTCAGTACAGATCCAGTAAGAGAGGTGGGGGTGTGGCTGTTTATGAGCAAATGAGCTTAGTGTGCAAGAGATTCCATTCGATTCCAAATTGACCGACTCATGCCTAGTGCGGATATTTGGATTAAGCTTATTGGGGAAGAAGATGAGGGTCTTAACATTGGAGTGTGTTACTGACTGCCAGCCTCAGACAATACTGTGAATACAATGCTCTTTAAAAATATAAAACAGGCTTGTCAGGGAGGCGAGATTATTATCATGGGAGACTTCAATTCCCCAAATATTAACTGGAAGTTGGTGACCGGACAGGGAAAAAGTGAGGAGGAATTTTTAGAAATCTATCAGTATCAGACTGTCTACAAGAGAGGAATTGATTCTAGATCTGGTGATATGTAATGATTCTGACAGAATTTGCAGTACCGAGGTAATGGAACCTCTTGGGAACTTACATAAACTAAAAACAAATATGGCAGCAGGCCCTGATGGCATATTCCCAAGGGTAGTCAAAGAGTTAAGAGAGATAATTTTTAAACCACAGGAAAGTATTTTTAGACTGGAGAAACTGGAGAAATACCGGATGACTGGAAACAAGGTCATATAATACCAATATATAAGAAAGGGGACCGTCCGATCTAGGAAACTAAGGCCTGATAGCACCACATGTAAAATACTGGAATCTGTCAAAATGAGGTCGGTAGGAATTACAGGAGCCATTTCTGAGTGGGATCGGAATGAATGGCCTGTTTTGGACAGATATGAATAATTATGTATAGGCCCATATACATACATACTCTAGGCTATACATCTGCTTCTTTTGTTCACAATGACATACAGCAGGCATACATGAATGAGATCATAACAATATACAACACTCTATACTTACACTTAAACGCAGGATCTATCGATACATCACAATAGTTTTAAAATTGCATGCTACGTACCAACACAGTTTGTGGGCAAGCTATGTTGAAAGAATGATACAAGATATGTGGTCTTAAATAGGATACATAGACAATAAATCATGCTTTAGAAAAGAACAAAATAAGTATATTGCCAACAGTGCACTATAAGTTTGTTTAAGATTCAAATCTGCCCAGTGGTGAGCACATGTTGTTTGAGGTACAGTAGGCATCATACATGGCTGTAGCAGTTGTGAGATATCTGTACTGATACCTTGGTGGAGAGCAGGCTGATGTAGGCGTTAGGGCTGATCAATTACATTTCCTGTCTTTTGAGGCTCTCAGAAAAAGCAAATACTTCACTTAAAACATAGCTTTTCCTGCTTAATAAGCATATGATGTGGTCTGCCAAACTACACATCTCATTGTCTGAAGCAGAGCCAGCTCCCACTATGCACTGTGTGGTGGAGTAATCTCTGGAAGCTTTAAACTGATTGGTAAATGCTTATGTGGGAGGCCTATGTGGGTTTTGTGACAACACTACTGTAATCCTCAAAACAGATGACATCATCACAAAGGTTAAGAAGCGCTGTGATCTGGCATATGCTCACGTCATTCAGATTTTTTAACCCGGCCAAAATATCATCAACGGGACATTGACAGCAAAAGGTTACAGTTTGGATGAGGATTTGTCCTCTAATGGGGAGTCAGAGAGCTTTTCTGACATCACTAATGCCTTGTGTACACTACATGCATTTCAAAATCCTAACAAAATCCTAACAGCAGAGATGACCATCTCACTTTTAATGACCATCCCTTATAAAAGTTGCTGTTATTAAATTTCAAAAATCTGAAAGTTTCACACTCAAGTTCCTCCTTGCTGTGGTTTATTGACCAACCAATAAAAACAATAAAACACAGCAAGGAGAGGAACTTCAGTGTGAAACTTTCAGATTTTTGAACTTTTATAACAGCAACTTTTATAAGGGATGGTCATTAAATGCGCGATTCTTTCCATTGTTAGGATTTTGTTAGGATTTTGAAAGGCGTATAGTGTACACAAGGCATTAGTGATGTCAGAAAAGCTTTGTGATTCCCCAACTTGAATGTGTCACTTTCTGATTTTTAAATCTATTAACATTCTGATCGTCTGCACCCCTCTAATTTTTGGGGCGTGCACAATTTGTATATGAATGATCATGAAAACTGCAAAATCTTAACTAAAATCCTATGGACATTTTTGGAGTGGACGGGAGGGGACCTGCCTTCCCCAAAGCTTCACGCTGCTGGCGGGCAAAAACAGGGCGCAGCCCTGAGAGGGTGGATGGCCGAGAGCAGACCCAAACATTGGGCAACAGTAGTACGCATCGCCTGTGGCTCCAGTTTCTCAGAGTGGCTTGGCCCTGGCCAGCTGACAGCAGAGAGAGGCTTAAAGGCTTTGGATGCCAGCGCGCCGCGTTAAGCCCGCATGCTTCACAGTGATTTCGTCCTTTTGCTCCGACACGACCCACCGCCTTAAGCCAGACTGGATCCAAACTGGTTCTGCCGCAGACCGGAACAAAGAGGTGATAAACGCTCACAGATTCAGCGAGGGCCCAGTCAATGAGCTTCGCAACAGTGCAGTAGCCTCCACCACCTTAGAGCTTAATCCGTGTTCCGCGATAAAATAAATATTTGGAATAAGCAGTTAAGACCATATAATTACTCCTTTTGAGGCCTGTGTGTTTTGAGTGACAAAATTACCTTTGAAACCCAAAACTGTCCTTTGCTCTGTCTGGGTTATCTGCCTGAGTTGAGAAATGATATCCTCAGCCTTGCTTGTTTTGTTTTGTTTTTTTCCTTATCACATTCAGTTCAAAGGGGCATGTTTTCTTCTTCAGAGCAGCTTTTGGCTTACAGTGTTGGCTACATCCTCGCCCTCGATCGAAAGCAGGCCCATAAACGTGCATGTGTTTACGTTCACGGCCCTCTGCCCGTGTGTGAAATGGGAATCAGATTAGCCAGGGCTTAAGAAAGCTGATATAGGGCAGAGGGGACAGATAATGTGTCCCTGTGTACTCATTTCATCACCATAGCCTCTCTGTGTGGATCAATCACAGAAAATTATTTTATTTAAAAAATAATGTAATTCATTTTTACTATTCTTTGTTCACATTTGGTCCCACAGGTTTCAGGAAACTGCAAGGTGCAAATATTCATCACTTATATATATATCTTGTGGCGGTAAATTTGTCAGTTAAAGGCCTGTAGTTAGCATGCGCTAACACTGTTCAGGGTACAGGCGGTAGCAGCTCCAGTCAGAGGCATGAAAGGAATGGTTGCGGGAATGGAGTGCAATCGTCAACAGCACTGACCTTTCCGTTTAACTTGGTTGCCTTCCCAGTCTCTGGCCATCCTAATCCCTGTGCTTGCTCCCACTCATTACCATGAGGTTGCATTGCAGCAGCCTGCCAGAAAACCCCCTCGGTTCCGTGGAAAAGACTGAGCCAGAGGCTACAGCTGGAGCCGGAATGGAGCCCTTTCCTGTCCAATAGACGGGGAGTGAGTGCTGTGAGTGCTGTGATGCATCAGATGGGACACAGATGCGTTAGGAGATCCGTCTCCTCCCCACTCCCTTCCGTTTGCTGTGTGTGTGAACTTACAATTCATCATTTCAACCTTGCACAGAAGCCAGACCCTGAGACACAAATGTGGCTACTGTGGCTGTGTTGTCAGCAACTGATGCGTGGCAACTGAAACAGGAGAGTGGCACTACAATGTATTTTATAGGTTTTTTTTTTTGTTTTTGTTTTTTTCACGATTTTAAGATTCTACATTTGAACGATTATTTTTGCTTTATGATAACACGCAACATGCCCGTCATTTTGTTTTATCTTTTAATGTCGGTATTCCTTCTCTTCCTTCGCTCTGTTATTCCACAACAGGGATTGGCCAGGGTGTCACAGTACAGGAGCTGTCAGGCAGCTGGAAAGTCCCTGCGTGGCAAGGCCCTATACAGTATGGGTGTGCTGCCTCCAATGTGTGTGTGCGGTTGGATTGAAGCCAAATCACCAGACACCAGCCCGCGTGCCAACAGCAGAAACCACAAACATTTCTCTACGCAGCAAATATTCTTTTGCCGTCAGCAAATGGCAGTGCTCCCCACGAGTCACCTAGTACACAGAAACATACAAACGGCCCTTTGGGGGATTTCTTAGGCTTTTTCACCAAGTCCCCTATGTACTTAACACTCACTAAAAATGCCTGCTGTGTCTGCATACATAAGCAGCCTCTCCATAACTGTGGAGATGTAAGACAGCAAAAAAATGCTGAAAGGATACAGTGCATTGTTAGACACTGTCTCGCGCGGGTGATTTAGTGGTCTGCGGGAGAAACAAAGACGAACGGCGGACATGTGCACGGACCCGGTCGGACAGATGAGAGGGGCCAGGGCCGAACGTCTATACTGGTGTACAGTATTGGCATGCGGCCTGAAGTCCTTGGGGGCCCGATATGAATCAAAGCGCTGAGTAATAGCGGCTTATCTGCTTCCAGGCCTTTTATCAACTTCCTCTCCGCACTGACGCAGGAGGTGTAAATCTGCTGAAGGAAATTAGCCGCTGAGCGAGAGGAGTGGCTCCTAAGTCACAGTTAAACCCCCGGTGCTCTGTGACACCAGTTACGGGCTTGCCCTCGGAACTGAGGCACGGCGATTGGTGCATGGCTCCCCCGCGTAAGTGTGTGGAATTTTTTAATGTGTTAAAAACACATTCCATTACAGTCTGTAAATCCACCGTTACAGTACAAAACAGCTGGCATTCCATGGTTTTGGCATGGACACATGGTGTATAAATCATGGCTGTCATAGCGCTGCAGCCTCTATGGTATTGGTGCATGGTTATCCAGGACAGCACTCCACCATCACATGGGACTTTACATTGTCCTGCAATAATAACTAAAAATAAAATAATGTCACGCCCTTCACCAAAATATCAGTAAAAAATAAGTCACCCAACTTTTAACCAAGTGTTGTCATCAAAGGACAACAGAGCAGCATAAACAGTGTAAACCTAAAAGTGCAATCTCAGGATGTAACTCCCAACCAGGGAAAATCAATAAATGTGCAATGCTTTTCCCACCCATTTCCTGAAAGGAATCCCAGTACATTTAACGGCAATGCGCCCAACGATCTGGTGGCGATTAGGACAAGATGTCCTTGTGTCCCGTGGGATAGACGTGGCACTTGGCCAATCACAGTCCAGAGTGCAGGTTTTACCTCACGGCGACCTGTGCCTGACCCCTCCGGCTTATCTGTGTGGAGGGAGAGAAGGTTCATCTGCATTACCAAACCTATGGGTCTTAATGAGGGAGCACTGAGCGGGTCTGTCTACTTTCACTGCGCAAAACAGTAGGCCTTTCAACTCCTCTGCTACGGAAACCTCAAGTGAACCTTCAAATGCCCTTATATGGTATGAAGAAACCGCCAGCTCATCCCTCCGATCCTCATACCTCCCATGAGTTGCGTTTCATCGTCCCTAATGCACGGGAATTTAGCATTATCCTCGCACGTATTTAATAAACTTCTGCCCACTCTGCGCTACCCCACACAACTGTCCGATAAACAACACACCATTACCGTCAATAACATCTGCAAACAGGACAGAAACCAGAGCCGGGCCAGCCAGATTCTGTTGTGAAGCGGTATCCCTGACGTTTGTGGAAAAGGCTGTGTAGATCGGCGCATAGTTGTGAGATGTGACCACTTCCCTTTTCCATGGGTCGCGGGTGACGCAGGGAAACAGCTGTACGGCTCCGCATATCTGTGTTATTACAGAAGCAGAGTCGCCGCACTGCCCTCTGGGACTGCGCTGGCACACATACATCATCAACACCTCGCCATGAATGTCACATTCCTCACAGAATTCCAGCAGACACGGAGGACAATGACAGGGATCCGCACTGATGTGCATCCCAGTTCAAAGCGGCCGCGTGGGCTACTTTTAAACCCCGATGGAGTCCCCGGGATTACCAAAAGATAATAATTATAATAATATAAACCGTACAATCAAATTCCTTAAAAGCTAAATCAAAGCAGCTTGGGGTCTATTTGTTGCAAAACGAAAATGAATTAGACCAGAAGTGACTATTGACAGTGACTATTTATAGGCACCACGCCCGCCATTGTCCACGCCGGGCAGCACCTGCGGCCCGCGGCGGGAGGAAGAGCGCGCGGGAGGAAGAGCGCGGAGCGCCGCGGCGCGGGGGAGAACAATGGCAGGGCCGCGCCGAGGGGCCCAGGCGAGACACTCAGTCTGCGTGGCGAAATGGCCGCCCAGCCCTGGGGATCCCCAGCTCCACACAGGAAGAGGAGTCTCTGGGCCGAGCCGCACAGGACAGCGGCCAGAACAATGGGGAGGCCCTCCGCTCGCCTGGCGGTCCTGAACTCCACAAGGCCGCTGGGGACCCAACACACGCAGGCCAGGGAACAACCCCGAAAGAACAGGCAGTCCAGCGGGGCACTGGGGTGGGGGGGCGGGGGGGCGGGGGCCGGGGGGGCGGGCGCAGGTCACGCGGACAGGTCGCTGTGGCACGGTTCCAGAAGCGGTTCGCTCTGCCTGCCCATCGGTGTTCAGTCAGAAGAAACAGGAACGAGACGAAACGTGGGCTGTCAAAACCCAGGCGCTGATCAGGAGTGCCTGCGTTCACATCTGGACCCAGCTGCGGCCTAACGGTTTCCTCTATCTCGTCAGCACCCTGTCTGCACGCTCACATATCGAGGAAGAGTTTGTTCATTTGCGTCAGTCCGGAATTGTTGTTTTTCTTTCTCCCTCACATTGCTGTCATTAAGGGTGTTTCGGTTGGATCTGATTACAGCTGAACCATTCCAGATGCTCAGCCCCGAAAGGGGACAACGTGACGCCGCTCTGTCCCTCTCTGTGCTGCCCAAGGTCCAGGGGTCAGACTAAAACAAGAGGGGTCTGACGCAGCGCTCGGAACCGTTAGCGTAAGGCTAGCATAAACGATTTGCGTAAACCGCACCGTTCGCACAATACTCATATTCATCTAAAAACAACAGACAGAGGCCCAGTGAAGAGGCTTGAATACATTTCCGCTGGAAGGGGCATATGCCCGTGATTAACAGCAGAAGAATGTCCATTATGTCAGGAATTCATCTCTGGGGGGTCCAGTAACCTACGTCTTTGCTTAGTTTTTTTTTTTCTTCTTTTCTTTTTTTTGTGAAAAAAGAAAGAAGCATGACTTGCAGTGGTGGTGTCCCTGACTTACTCTCCGTCCCTGCCCCCCTCACCATCTGACCGGTTGAGAGAAAGGTGGGCACAGCAGCAACAATGACGCTTCACAGCCAGGGGGGTGCTACCGGGGGAGCCAGGAAGTTGAGCGGTCACGGCCATTTCGAACAGCATGTTCAGTTCTCAATTCCATTTCCTATATTCTCTTACCCGCCGCAGAAGAGGGGTGCCACACTTTCTGGAAGAGTGCGTTTCTTTTGGGTGACTAATGCCGCTTTTGTGTCTTGTCCCTGTCCTTCCTGCGGGAAGCCCACATTCCTATTGGCCGTGACCTTTCTGAGGGCGGAGGGCAGGGGCTGGCGGCCGGCTGCTCTTGACACCGGAATAAAGGAGCACCATCGCGGAAGCCAGGAGCCGGCCGTCCAGCACCGCCTCAAAACCAAGCCTTCAAACGCAGCACACGCGCCGAGGCCAGAAGTCTGAATCAGCACTGCAACAGTCCTTAAGCCTTTGTGCACTACCATATCGGGGGGTCGTTTGCACACTGCATCTTTTCATTGCGAAGGGGTGATACTTAACTTTTCATTGTTAAGTATCGCCCCTTTTCTTGACACAAGTTTGAAGACGACATACCGGAAATAAAGTGGTTACTATTCTTGAACCCTTTTGACTACAGGCCTAAGGAAACCCCTTAGGGTTTGTTTTCAGAATATCACTAAACCAAAGTTTCAGAAGCCCCACATTTTTTATTCTCACTGACAAGATTTTCTGTTTTTGAATGAATACTGTGGCTGTGGCTGATGCGGTTAGAAACACAATCGAGCCACAACACTGGACAAATCCCACATTTTGCTTACTAAATTCTACAACATTTTTTATACTGAAAAAAAGACAGCAACAGGTCGAGAAGATCCTAAAAATTAAGTACAATAATGCCAATAATAACATTCATTCATTCATTATCCTAACCCGCTTATACTGAACAGGGTCGCAGGGGGGCTGGAGCCTATCCCAGCATACATTGGGCAAAAGGCAGGAATACACCCTGGACAGGTCGCCAGTCCAACGCAGGGCACACACACTCATACCCACGGGCAATTTAGACTGTCCAATCAGCCTAACCTGCATGTCCTTGGACTGTGGGAGGAAACCGGGGTACCCGGAGGAAACCCACGCAGACACGGGGAGAACATGCAAACTCCACACAGAGGATTTCCAAAGTACAGGGAAGGCAAGTTCCCCCATGCTTGTGTTACCACCCACATGTTGAAAAATATGGTACTGTTGTTAAAGCAATGGCATCTTAAAATAGGTTACACAGATGGAACCATGAATTGTAACACTTTCAAACAGTATATCCTGTTACCATAGTGATTGTGAAAAAAGGAATGAATGCAAAAAAAACCCACATCGACACAGCCCTGGCCCAGTGAGACATAAGGGGTTAAACAATTTATTATCTATTTAGCGGTACAGAATATGCCAATAAATTTAAAAACTGCTTTGATGGGGGCAGTGGTTTGTGCATCTCAACAATGTTTTTATACTGTTTCCATTGCATAATCAAGCAGTAGATCTGCTTTCAGCTTTGTAAATGGGCTCTTATACTATGAGGTCATGTACTGAGGTTCTGTGGCTTTATTAACTTTTTAATGAACAGACGACAAACACATCACTCCACATGCAAGATTATTAAAGACCATAAGTTTCACTCAGTTCCCATAAGAATGACCGTTCACTCCTGTAAAATAGCCACAACATCCAGGAAGCACTCAGATAGTGGTTTCTGGGAACTGTTCATGTGGCAGTGTTGATACACTTTTAAAAATATTGTCATTCCAGAGGGCATCTGTTGGATTTAAACTACTTTAAGAAGAATAGAACAGCTTGACGATTTGTGACTGTTATGGTTCATGCATCATTCTCAGTAAATTAAACATTCTACTCCCTGAAGTGTTTGCTAAAATTAGAGAACAATTTTCATAAAGGCCCTTATCCAGTCGACTGTAAATCCATTGCTAGGATTTTTTAAAGGAATAAGATATTTGTCACTGGGGGGAGGAGAGGCCAGTCACGAGGCCCCACTAGTAGTTTTGTGTTAGGTGACCAAAAAGCTGACAAACCTTGTATTCATTGTTCACTTTTAATTCCTCTTATGGCTTTAGTCTGTCAACCAGTTTGTACTGGAATGCATATCTCTTCCTGTCACTATGGTAATGTCTCAAACACGGAGAATGGGGACTCCGCTGCCATGCTGTCTGTTGACATCAAAGCAGCCAACACTATCCTGTGCGAAGGACAGGAAGAGGGTGGAGAGGACAGGCCTGGCCCAAACATGTCAGACAACGGGGAAGACAGCTAACACAATTGAATCCAAAAATATTTCTGCTTGCTGTTCCCAAACAATGAGATGGTCATAAAAGGCACAGAAGTTAATAAATGTTCCGCCAAGTGAACACAACAGAACAGAATAATGCACAAAGGGCCAACAAAGTGGTTTTCTGTGTGCTGTGAAGTGAGGTTTTCCCCTTTAATATTCTGGAAGCAGATTGTATATACTGAGATTGGAATTTCATTCCAAACCTCCAGTCTCTTTTTTGTGGTTATGAAACTGCAGTGTGGAAAAGGGGGTGATTGGGCACCCAAGTCTGATTACCAGATTGTGGGGTTGTTTGTGATGTGGCCTGTGGGTGTGTCTGTGCATGTGTGTGCGTTTAGATGTGGACTGTGTGTGTGCACGTGCGTGTGGGTATGTGTTTGTGTGATGAGTGTGTGTGTGTGTCTGTGCACGTGTGTGCGTTTAGATGTGGACTGTGTGTGTGCGCGTGCGTGTGGGTATGTGTTTGTGTGATGTGTGTGTGTGTGTGGGTGTCTGTGCACGTGTGTGCATTTAGATGTGGACTGTGTGGATGCACATGTGTGTGGGTATGTGTTTGTGTGTATGTGTGCATTGTGTAATGTGGACTGTGTGTGTATACATTGCATCCGGAAAGTATTCACAGCGCTTCACTTTTCCCACATTTTGTTATGTTACAGCCTTATTCCAAAATGGAATTAATTCATTTTTTTCCTCAAAATTCTACACACAACACCCCATAATGACAACATGAAGAAGTGTTTTTGAAATAAAAATAAAAAAACTAAGAAATCACATGTACATAAGTATTCACAGCCTTTGCCATGAAGCTCAAAATTGAGCTCAGGTGCATCCTGTTTCCACTGATCAACCTTGAGATGTTTCTACAGCTTAATTGGAGTCCACCTGTGGTAAATTCAGTTGATTGGACATGATTTGGAAAGGCACACACCTGTCTATATAAGGTCCCACAGTTGACAGTGCATGTCGGAGCACAAACCAAGCATGAAGTCAAAGGAATTGTCTGTAGACCTCCGAGACAGGATTGTCTCGAGGCACAAATCTGGGGGAGGGTACAGAAAAATTTCTGCTGCTTTGAAGGTCCCAATGAGCACAGTGGCCTCCATCATCTGTAAATGGAAGAAGTTCGGAACCACCAAGACTCTTCCTAGAGCTGGCCGCCCGTCTAAACTGAGCAATCGGGGGAGAAGGGCCTTAGTCAGGGAGGTGACCAAGAACCCGCTGGTTCTGATGAGACTCTGATTCTCTGGTCTGATGAGACAAAGATTGAACTCTTTGGCGTGAATGCCAGGCTTCATGTTTGGAGGAAACCAGGCACCGCTCATCACCTGGCCAATACCATCCCTACAGTGAAGCATGGTGGTGGCAGCATCATGCTGTGGGGATGTTTTTCAGCGACAGGAACTGGGAGACTAGTCATTGAGGGAAAGATGAATGCAGCAATGTACAGAGACATCCTGGATGAAAACCTGCTCCAGAGCGCTCTTGACCTCAGACTGGGGCGACGGTTCATCTTTCAGCAGGACAACGACCCTAAGCACACAGCCAAGATATGGCTTCAGGACAACTCTGTGAATGTCCTTGAGTGGCCCAGCCAGAGCACAGGCTTGAATCTGATTGAACATCTCTGGAGAGATCTGAAAATGGCTGTGCACCGACGCTCCCCATCCAACCTGATGGAGCTTCAGAGGTGCTGCAAAGAGGAATGGGCGAAACTGCCAAAAGATAGGTGTGCCAAGCTTGTGGCATCATATTCAAAAAGACTTGAGGCTGTAATTGCTGCCAAAGGTGCATCAACAAAGTATTGAACAAAGGCTGTGAATACTTATGTACATGTGATTTCTTAGTTTTTTATTTTTAATAAATTTGCAAAAATTACAAAAAAAATACTTTCATGTTGTCATTATGGGGTGTTGTGTGTCGAATTTTGAGGAAAAAAATGAATTTATTCAATTATGGAATAAGGCTGTAACATAACAAAATGTGGGAAAAGTGAAGCGCTGTGAATACTTTCCGGATGCACTGTATATGTGTGTGCATGTGTGTGTATGCGTATGCGTATGTATGTGTGCGTGAGTGAGTGTGTGTTTGCGATGTGGCCTGTGTGTGTGCGTGTGTGTGCGTGAGTGTGTGTTTTAATGTGACCTGTGTGTATGTCTGTGTGCGTTTGTGATATGGACTGTATGTGTGTGTATATGTTTGTGATGTGTGCGTGTGTGTGCGTGTGCGTGTGCGTGTGCGTGTGCGTGTGCGTGTGCGTGTGCGTGTGCGTGTGCGTGTGCGTGCATGTGTGTGTGTGCGCGTGTGTGCTGATATGTGTTTGTGTGTATGAGTGCATGGTATAATGTGGACTGTGCGTGTGTGCGTGCATGTGTGTGTGTATGTGTGTGTGTGTGCATGCGTGTGTGTGTGCACGTGTGTGTTGATATGTGTTTGTGTGTATGAGTGCATGGTATAATGTGGACTGTGCATGTGTGCGTGTGTGTGTGTGTGTATGTGTTTGTGTCTATCTGTGCGTTGTGTAATATGGAGTGTGTGTGTGTGTGTGTGTGTGTATGTGTTTGTGTGTGTGTGTCTGTTGTGTAATGTGGACTGAGTGTGTGGGTGAGTGTGTGTGTGCACGAGTGCGTGCCATGCGTGCCCAAACATGTTTACATATTTTTATGCAAGTATTATGAGTGGTGTAATGGTTTTATTGAGTAGAATTGCCTTTTCCCTACCAAGGAGATACACACCTGAGACTTCCCCTGCCTTGGGATTGGGGTGGGGTTTCCTTTGTCTGGAACACATGCTGGAGGCAGGTACAGTAGGAGTCAGGTGGCATGTCTGAGACTAACTGCGCCTAGAACTGGTTTGAACCGGATAGCAGTCTATCAGCACAATGAGATAAGACACTGACTGGTCTTTCACCTTGTATGCTAATCGTCCAGATGGCAACATTAGGATGAAATGCATGCCTTAGCATCTGAGCCCAATAAAAATGTTATTATGGGCTGGTACAGATTAAGTGAATTTGTGATTTTACTCCAGTCAAATCCAGTATCCAAATCCAGTACTGTCATTACAGGCAATGAAGACAAAGGGCATTCTTCACGGTTAATTCAAAAGCATTCTGAACAAGTAGAGACAACGTTGCTTCTCTTTACATCTTTCTGTTCTCTTTCTAAACAAAAAGGATTTATCTTCTTTCTTTTTTTTTTACTCTGCATTACATTAACATCACTAAATGATATGCTCAATGTTTCCTTCTTGGTAGAATTATTATCTGCCTGAGGGGGGGGGTTTGTGTTATACACCCTTCCCCAAACACGGCTGCGCTGCCAGTTTCATCCTCCAAACCGGTTTGCGCCGGCTGGATAAGCGGTGGAGCAGGGAAACGCGATGAGGGTGAATGACCGCAAGCGGTCTGAAACACAATATCCCCTCTTCACACGCCCTTATTTCTCATTGGAATAGAGGGAAAAAGGTCCCTCCACCATTAAATCTATTATTCCTGGGTGATGCATCCGAGCCTAAAACATATAGAATAATCCTATTAGACGCGCTACCTCGACATTCATTCATTTGCATGTCATTGTCAATTGTTTGTCCACAGCTGTGATTGTGAAGGGGTTTGATCTGGTATTTTGTTATGAACCAGTATATGCTGACGCATTATGCAAACACTGGCAAATTAAGAGGTTATGGTAGGGACACACATTCCTATTAGTGAGCCCAATATGTTTAGTCTTAACAGCATTACAAATGCATGTGTTTAAGCTTAATACTTCTATTGATCTACTACATTGATTTATGTTGTAGGCCTATTGCATTTTTTTCTATTTCGGCTTTCCTTTGTCTGTTGTGTATTGCTTGTGTATGGTACCAATTAAGTAATGAGTGCCCAAATTAAGTTTGTGTCTTTGTATTATATAACTGATATGAACACATATAGTGTTATGAGCAAATAATCACTTTATACCTGGAATAAGTACCTTATTTTGGGAGGTGTTTAAATCAATGGAATATATGGTAATTATATAGGCCTATGTATAATATACCTTTCA
This sequence comes from Conger conger, assembly GCF_963514075.1. Classification (NCBI taxonomy): domain Eukaryota; kingdom Metazoa; phylum Chordata; class Actinopteri; order Anguilliformes; family Congridae; genus Conger; species Conger conger. The sequence continues at coordinate 44,163,285 of NC_083770.1, read as the reverse complement.
AATTCAGGTTCTTATGATTGCTATTATTGTACACATCATATATAGCTGTAGGTGTGTTAGGACTGTAACTGATTCTTTTTTTTGGTCTTTTGTTGGTCTAATGATGTGAATACTGGAATTTTCAAATGGTTTACTTGACATTATTTATACTTTGGAACTTCCATATATTGATTGTATCCCACTCATTTCAATTCCAGAGTAGAAACACCAAAGGCAAAAATGATTTTTCAGTAAAATAATAATTTATTAATGAAATTGCAAACACATTAAATGCATGATATTTTCTACCATAACATTTGCTGAAAAATAAATTAGTGGCCACTAATTCGTGTTAAACAGGTATCACAATTTTAAACTGGTACAGAGACAAGGCATCAAACGATTTCAAAGTAGGTAATGAGGCATTTTCAGGCGATTTCTTCGGCACCAGTCTCAATATATTGTGTGCACCAGCAAAGCTTGTGCACCTATAAGGTGCAAATTGAAGTCAACGCATTCAAACAAATGCATACAGTCAAGGAGAAGCCGTCAGGCTGGCTAGTTTGTGCATGTATCCTGGTTGCAGTGTTTTCGGGAAAATAACCCGTATTAAAAGCTCAGCGTTCTGTCCATCTGTTGTCTCCCTCAGAACAGGCTATCCGGGATCCACACGGGACCGGCTTGTCCTCTTGCCCCGTAGCACCATAACCAAACAGTTTTGTAACAGTTCGTAGCGATCATCTCCAGGCATTGTCTTGATCCTTCGTCGAAGCAGCATCCTTAGCAGTCGATTTCGACTCACTCGCATCTTGTCGCAAAAACGTAACGTCGGCTCAGCCAGAGCCGTTTGGGCGGTCAGAGTCAATGCAGTTTCAGGAGCTGCCTCACCATGCGCGCGATCTGCATGAACTTGTCCTTCTTCCTCTGTTTCAGCGCCATCAGAGCCTTGGACGTTTCCTCGGGATCGTGGGCGAAAGAGAAGATGCTCCTCACCCTCTCCTCCGCCTTCATGTCTCCGGTTTTCTGAAACAGCTTCATCAGCGCGTCCTGGTTCACGTTCTCGAAGATGTTAGCCGCGGCTTTCTTGCGGTGCGCCGTGTCGAACTTGTTCCCGTGGACGGAGGGGCTGACGCGGTGGCAGTCCGAAGATACGTAAGAAGACATCTTTGATTCGCCTCTTTTCTTTGCCGGCAAAGGCTGAAGGCTGTGAAACTCGCTGACTGCTTAGGCAAGGCTGAGTCAGGTCAGTCTCTGTGTGTGAGAGGCAGGAGTGAAGAGTAGTGGCGCTGCCTGCGCTATTTAAAGGGTTGCCAGGAACGCTCCGGCCGTCAAGACTCGTTTACAGAAATGACATCACTTCTTGCAACACTCCCACAGGGAACGCCCACCTCTGAGTGGAGCGAACTGTACGCCGGTTGGATTGGAAGTTTTAAACGCCGATAATAATGCTGGAGAGTCCCGATTATATGGTGCCAGAGCGCGGGACGTTTGATGTACTGACGAAATAACAGGGCACGTTTACTGTAGGCATTTACTAGACATTTAAAACGTGGCAAACATAATTGCTCAGTCTTCTGTGTGTATGTCTGTGTGTGTTTTGAAGGGAGGGGGTTCTTTAAACGATTTTTTTGGTTTGGTCATATGGCATCAAAATAATAACCCTAAAATAAAATTATAAAACAATAACAGTAAACAAATGGAACATGTGGGGTCAGGGGATCAAAGTAGACGAAGATCCCAAAATGGTACGTGGACTTTGAAACATTTTAAGTTCTCAATGTCCAGCCAATATCAATATAATAAAATAATTGAACTGGCCAAAGTGCAAAAAGTAAATAGCCTACCATCTTACTCCTCTCAAAACGTCACACACAGCATATTCAAAATATAACTGGCAGAACAAAGTCAATTGCAGCTAAGATGGATATTCATACCCGCACATTTAAGTTTTAGATATAATCTAATCATGTGCATGCAATGAAAAACATAATCACTCCAGACAGACTGCAGGATGACTGGTCAGGGAGAAAGATCTGCATTAGCCTCTAAAGATCTCTAACCTATCGTTATGGGAACACTTGGAGAACATACTTTAGGCTGTGAATAGACTCAATTTAAACTTTAATGGGTGAGGTTTCCCAGCATTTGAAATTAAAGTGCACGAGACGCTGATTTTACATTCTGCTGGTATTATGTGCCTGATATTTCAGCCCTCTTTAGTGTTCTGTAAATAAAGACCTATCAATTAAGCTCAAAAGCACTTTACCGGATAACACTGGCAGAGTTGTTTTTATGATAATCCCACAATTAACTTATCTTGCTGGAACCAGATGCTATTGATATCTTACCCCGCCACAATAGTGTGACATAATCAGGCTTTTAATTTATTATATAACAAAATAGTTAAAACTGTCAAACATGTGTATGATACCAATTAAGTTCAGTTGAAGAAGAAGTTGCCATTTGTTCATTAATTCCAGTGATTTGTGGAGGATTTGGAGAGGCTGCTGAGAGTGGCCTTGGAGCTCCTCCTTCATAGACCTGGAGGAGAGTCTGTCTCCTGGAGTACAGGGGAGAGCAATGACCTGCATCCCCTCTCAGATGCTGGGCGCTGATAAGAGAGAAAGGCGTTCCCGCTGGCTCCACTTTTGAAATGGAATACAAACAAAACACCCAACAACTCCAACACGCATTTCCCGTGAACATACGCCATGGACACAGCTGTTTTCTTCATCTCCACACATTATATTCTTCACAACCTAGAGTCAGAATGATATGATATATCGCTCTGTATACAGTATATATGAAAATGTTGTAATGCATGTTAAATGCTCCACCAAGTCACTTCAGCTAAAAACATCCACTAAATGCTTAAATAGTTTAATGTGTCATAGTAACCTCAAGGTTACATTGTGTTCCCATTGCACAACAAGTACAATAGATGTATATTTCCAAACAATGCGAAAGCAGTTAGCACTGATTGAATTAGCTTATTTCAAACAATCAGTCAGAAATGCATCAATGTTAAAGATAGTATGCAGCATCAAAGTAGCATTGACTGTGTTGGAGAGGGGCTGAAGAGTATATGATAAACTTTTTTAAGTAAATAAATTAAATGGCACGCACAGGTCCCCATGCAAAACATTTGGTTTAATTAAAACGGATGAAGTGATTCAAGAATGCATCTGCTCTTCTGCTGTCGTATGCATAACTTTGCGGTTACATAATTACTCATTCCCGGAACAATGTCCAAATGGCATTCATTCGCCAGCGTAACAATGGCACAGAATGCCTGGCATTTTACCATCCTGTATTTGGCGGAATAGCATGACGCAGATTGGACCAATAAGAGTTAGCCTATCCTTGACAGCATAGGCCCCGTCTGCTGTGCAGGGTACCTGCCCCTGCCCCTGGTACCGGCCCCTGCCCCTGTGGCATGACGGTGGGCAGTAGCGGGGGTCGGGTGAGTGGCATATTTATGACCCCGGAAGGGGCTGCAGAGCAGGGGCACACAGGGGCGGTTCACGCGCGATGCTATCTCTCTCCGCGGGGAAAGGGAAGTGTTGTCTCCAGCTGCGGTGCCTTGTCCTGCGGCGCGGGCCTGAGCGCATTAATAACCATAACAAAAGGGCAGCCGCGTTCAGAGGAGTTCAAAGGTCCCTGTCGCGGCTTCCTCCCCCAGCCGGGCCACAGGAGACAGAGGACTCTCTCCCTCTCAGACCCGTGGAGCCGCAGGCCTCCTCCTTAACGTCAGACATTCCCAGCCTTTTAGCGCACACGTATGTCAGATGTTTATCTTTCACAGAAGTCATAAACTATGCCAGATCGCATCTTTGTACTCGGACAGTTTAATGTGCGGACTGATGCTTACGCTAGTTTATCGATAGGGTTAATCTGGAAGAAGGAAGAAGGTTGGAAAATGATGACGAGATATGATGTGACTCCAACTCCTTCGTGGAATGTCGTTGGATTTCTATGTAAGGACTTAACCCACATTCCACATTATAATCTTTCATGTGCCTTATGGGAAGACATGCACTGGCAGGGACATGTGATAAAGCTACAGTACTTATTACTTCTCAAACCGGTTTTCCCAGCCCAGTGATAATGTTATTATGGAGTATCAAGTAATGCCATCAAAATAAAAGGTTACAAAGCATAACGTTGTCCAGAAAACAATGCTCTTTTTGGTCTATTAACATTACTTTGTACCTCGGTTACATTTTCCAACCCATATGTATGTCACACAGAACCACAGCTTCTAATGAGGTACACTGACTACACCACCTGTGCACTGAGACCACCCGACCCCATTCCCCACCTCTTCTCCAGACCATCTCACCCAGCCCCTTTCATCTGTTCCACAATTACATTACATTACATGACATTACATTACAAGGCATTTAGCAGACGCTCTTATCCAGAGCGATGCAATGAAGTGCAGATGAAACACAGGAACAAGTGGACCCTAGAGGACAGTACGGTTCTGAGTCCTAGCGTGACCATACAGATACAATCGGAACCCTTGAAGAATACATCAACTTACAAACTAGCATACCACGGTTGGCAGCGAGGATACCCAGAGTAAAACAATACAATAGCTAATACAAAACAACACAACAATATATATATAAGTGCCATTATAGTCTATGGCATATACAAGCTAATCATGGTGGTGAGGTAGTGAGGGAAAGGTGCAGCCTGAAGAGATGAGTCTTCAGTCTGCGTTTGAAAGTGGTCAGAGACTCTGCCGTTCTGACATCCACAGGGAGGTCATTCAACCACCGTGGGGCCAGAATAGACAGCAGTCGTGACCGAGAAGTGCAGGTGTGGCGAGGGGGACGTGCCAGGTGGCCTGAAGTGGCAGAACGGAGGGGTCTTGCTGGTTTATATGTCTTGATAAGCGATTTAATATGTACAGGGGCTGATCCATTAACTGCCTGGTATGCAAGCACCAAAGTTTTAAATTTGATGCGAGCCATAACAGGCAGCCAGTGGAGGTTGCTGAGCGGGGGGGTGACATGTGAATGTCTGGGAACATTGAGTACCAGACGGGCTGCAGCATTCTGGATCAGTTGTAGGGGTCTGATTGCAGATGCTGGAAGGCCAGCCAGCAGAGAATTGCAGTAGTCCAGGCGGGACAGGACCATTGCTTGAACAAGGAGCCGAGTGGAGTAGGTAGTCAGGAAGGGCCGGATTCTCCGGATGTTGTAGCTCTGCACGGTCCAAAGACAGCGTGCCCACACCCTTCAAGCAGGTCCCATTACACACCCCTTAAACAAACTCATTCTGGACTCCTTTTCTGTCCAGAACTGTTGCCCAGTCGCCCTTCTTGGAGGCGGCCTGTAGAGTCGTGGTTAAGGTACATGACTGGGAGCCACAAGGTCGGTGGTTCGAATCCCGGTGTAGCCACAATAAATGATCCACACAGCCGTCGAGCAAGCTCTTGAGCAAGGCCCTTAACCCCACATTGCTCCCTGGGCACTGCATTAATGAGGACAAATTACCCCACAGAGTTCAATAAAGATATATTATTACTGAAATGTTGTCAGCCAGATCTGGCAATATCGCTTAATCAGGAGAATACACTCCTGCTTCTCCTGTAATGTAACTGGAGTCTGGATAATTGTCTGCTAAATGAATGTAATGAATAGTTTAATTTTACCTGAGTGACCTCCACATGACCTAAGCCTTTTTCGTTTTGTGGGTATTAGTTGAATATAACGTGTTTGTGACTCGTAAGCTGATTTAATTTGCAGTCAAAGGGGAAATCAGCTTACGTTCAGGAAGTGTTCTTGCTGGTGTTATGGTTGATTTCAGCTTAACATTCAGAAGGTATATGATACTCAGAAGGCTCCTCTTTTAGTTTGTGCTGTAACTGTCTGGGATGCTGGGCGCACGATTATGTAAAGGCCAGGCTGAATTTGAGATGTTTACTGCCAGTCCTTGTAGATACGGAGAGGAACACTGATTAACTCATTCTAATCAGTTAATCTGAGCCCTATTTGCGAGACTGATGGCAGAGGCAATGAAGCTAATGCGTCTTGCTTCACTGATAACTACGTCAACTACAATGCCTTCTTCTTGGCAAATGGCTCTTTTCAAGAAAAGGTGCCCGAAATTTCCTTAAAAATGAAGAAGCTTATGGTTTGAATCTGCTAGATAGTTCTGGTTCCCAGTAGTAGTTAGAGTTCCTATTGTCCAGCTTCTATCACATAGTGCATATGAGAAAATGTTGCCAAAGGATGCAGCCCCTATTAGTCAAACATTGAAATGCATTGTCCACTTGACATTGCTAATGCACTGAGGTGCTTCCTTCCCTATAGACTCAAAATAAAAGCTAGAATAACTTTGATACACCACACTCTACGACTTACTGTTGTATACCAACACAGCTTCGAGCCTGGCACTCAAGCTGTGTTTTTCTGATCTAGCCATTCCTTCCAGTAAATGTTACAACTAGACCTTAATTATTTAAAGCAAACTTTATTACACAACATCGCACATTATGCATATTTGTCATCATTATGCAACTGTCCAACTCTAAAAGCACATCATACATCCTGAAAATGGCAGAGAAATATCAATTATTTTAAAGGAAAACATGCAAGAAAAGGAGAGAGTCACCAGTTGCAATGCCACAAACTGATTTTCCACAGTTTAGTCAGTGTGTATATAGGACAGCAGAGTGGCAATCCCGTACTACTTTCAAATCACATCTGCTGATTGGGCCAGGGTTTTGTCATACAAAGCAGAAGAGGAGTAATCAGCATATCGTATACGGTTATCTACTCCCTGTGATTATGGCTACATTACACAACGTGTTAATGGCTGACACAAAACTGCTGTAGTACCTTTGCCTTCATTAGTTTTATTGGAGCAAGGAGTTACCACAGCACCCAACTAGTCTTACATAATACTGCATTAACAGCTACTGTGTGTATGGGTCTGGTAATTGTTTGATAACACAGCTACAGTACAATTAATCTTTTTTTTTGCCAAAACTGTTATAAGCTTGAAAAACATAATTCATAAGGATGAGAAATCGCCACTACGATAAACTCCATACGTGGGAGCAAATGACACTGATGTCACAAAAAAACCCCAAGAAACAATTGTTTAAACAGTGTGTCATTCAGAAGAAACACACTTAGCTTCATGGTAAACAGAGCAAATGGCATTTCCCAGAAATCTTGTGTCGCGCTGAGGCCCTGTAACTGTTTCCTATTAGGGGCTGTTTACTGTAAGCAGTGTGCTAATAGCCAGGCCGTGTTTACGTGCACAATCTGAATGTGGAAAACCCGGAGAAACGGACACGGCACACAATGATGCGGAATGCATTCTCTGCGATGCAGGGCTCGGTAACAGTCTGATTATGAAGCCAATCGGGTGTTCCTTACCGGAAAACTGCGCGGAAGGGAGGAGACTTCACTAGTAAAGAGGTGTGGAGGCAAGAAAATTACCCCGGGGTTTTTAGTACGCACCCATGCTACGCACCCATCTTCCCCGCAACATGCAGGGTGTGGATTCACCACCTGGGGAAAACACCTTGTGTCTTCTGATGCAGGAGAGCTCACTGGAGACGTCACAGCCTGTGACGGAAAAGCAGAAGTATGTTAAAATATATTAAAAACATGAACTAGTTGGAATTCTCTTGGGCTCTGATCGCTGGAGAAGATATATTCACAGAGCTGATTCATCCATCCATTTCTGGGAAATGACTGAACCCTTGACAAAACCGGAGACTGTGAGGGAGACATCCAGTCACAGTCCTTTGATTAGAGAGGTTTATTTCTTTAATTACCATTGTACTGTGTGGTCTACTGTCTATACCTTCAAGCTTAAATGTAGATTTATTGATTGTGTGTTTTTTTTTAGTGTTTTTTTTTTTTTTGGCTTTTCAAATAGAAACCTGGAGGGCTCGCAGAACGACAGCAACAAACAAAATGGCGGCACGAACAGCGGCCTTTGTCTGGAGCCAGCAGGGGCACACAGACTGCACTGGCCTCCTGCGTTCCCCCCGCTCGCCCTGGGGGAGGGAGGGCAGTCCCGGCTGGGAGGATTAAGTGACTCATCATCATCACATCCCACACAGGCGCTGAGGCAGGCAGCGTTACACAGAACCGGCCTAAACTGGATCCCGCGCTCTGATCGCAGCAATGCGCGGCTCAGGCGGCTGAAGGCTGCCCCGCATCTGTCTCTTAACTGTCATCCCAGCCCTAAGCCCTGGCAGAGGATCAAGGCACACACGGTCAGGTGGAACACGTTAGAGCCACCCATCTGGGAGGGGGGTCAGTGTGTCTCATTCCAGTTACCAAAGCCAATTAGCCTCCCAATCAGCCTTCCTGGTCCTCCCGGCTTGATACTAACGCAAACGCTTTCATTCGCTCTCTCTCTCTCTGGCCCCGTAGCCCTTTTATATTACAGAGTGAAAGGACATGAAAACCAGCGATAAAAGGCTGGAACAGATCTAGCCAACTGATACATTCACCGTGATGGTTGTTATAAGAGGGTTTCTTCTCGTATAAAAACCCCACAGAGAATACAATTTAAATGGAATCTGCTTTGAGTATTATGTTACTTCTGTGCGGCAGCAATTAAGTTGTTTTTCTTATTGGAATATTAACTTGTAGAACATCACCACAGAGCACGTCTAGTTCACAATATATTACTGTATAGTGTAGTGCTCATTAAAGCATTAAACTGCATTAAAGTCGAATTGCCACTCCTGTATATTTGTCCCCCGTGATATTGCTTGTTTTGTTAGTGCCTGAAATGCGTTTGTTGTAAATGTTGGCCTCCCCTGTATTCGGTTGTCAGCATGAGTATCCGTGTCGGATCTCCAGTGCCGCGTTTTCGCACCGGTTGTGAAATTACGAGCGATAACGGGGGCTTAAATCTCCATGTTGACGGTGGAATGCTTGGAGCTGGTGCGTGTTCGGCACAGCAGCGAGGAGCCTACCGCTTCGCCGTGCATACGTAGTCATAAAGTAGCAATTAGTCACTGGTGTGAGTAAACGGGGATTCACCACTTTTGGACAGAGGCCCGCAGCGGGTCTGAAATTCTGTCAGGGAGGTGAGAGCTATGGCGTGCTGGCCGCGTCAGAGGGAGCGGCTTTGCTCCGTGTGGATAAGAGTCCCGATTATGCAATTAGGCACCAGCTCAGGCTACTGCTTTTAGTCTTCGGGAAATCTGCTGTGGTGCGGTGCTGTTCAGAGTCTCAAATACGGCCAGATGCGCTTCACGTGTCCGGCACGTTTTACGTTTTAAATATAAGAGAGAGCGCTAAGTGGCTAGACCGGTTTTTAAGTTGAACAAATGTTATCAATAGGCTGCTTTCCAAAAAAAATAAAAAATAAAAAATCCAGTGTAAATAAGTTATATATTATATTTGAAAACGGCAGGATTCAATTAAAATAGAATCAAGAGGCAGAGAGATGCCCACAGCGGCCCTTCTAATCACGCTCCTCTCCTTAGCCCAGGCCGGGACGCCAGATTGCGTTTGGACGGCCGCCAGTTCTCGAAAGTGGCAGTCGCAGGACTCCCATTGTTGGTCCTGGCAGGAGAACAAGGTCAGTGCAGGAAGGAGCTCCTCACCCCAGGCTGTGTGACAGACACACCCAGCCTCAGGTCCCCACGGCAGCCCCTCTCCATCACCCTCCGACAGCGCCCACGGTCCCAGAGGAGCACATGTTACAGCCATTAACACAGCTTGTATCGAGAGCTGGTGTGTAAAACAACACAGGCACGATGAATGTTATTGGGGGAGGGGAGGGGGGGGGGGGGGGGTCGGTCGCCCTGCCTCCCCCTACAGGGTGCTACTCCATGTTTTCCAGAATTCCACCTTCAGAGATTCTACAGAAGGAAATGGCTGTATGGTAAGAGAGTGGCCCATGTATTAGAGATGAATCTCTCAAGTGAATCCAGCTAATGTGCATGTTCCATCAAATATCAGTCACTGTCGTTTGTATGAAAAACACATAATGTCTACATACAGATGGTATTCATCAGAAAATACAGCAGATGTATCAGACATATTATTATATTATTTAAGACGTTAGGCAATAGTAGCAATTGAGTAGAAATAGAGCCCACATTTATTTACTGAAAGGGAATTCAAACAGTAATGTTGGCTGGCAACTGGAGTCCAAATGATGGTTGGAATAAATACTTGGATGTTAACACAGTATATTACAAAAAATTGAAAAGTGAAATAAATATTAAAAGAACACTTCGCAGTGAATCAGTGAAACATAGACTGGTGTTCCTTCCCAAACAGGAAGAGTTAGTCATGTAGAGTTCCAAACACAGTGACTGTGTATATACAGTGTATTCCATGGTAACACATCACAAACTTCAAACTAAAAAAAAAAAGGGAAATCTAATAATGGGAAGCAAGCTGAGAACAGCACAGTTATATGGCAGTTATACCCTTCAGGTGCCAGACTAGCTCAGAAAATCCTCCCTGACTGTGTGCCTTCAACAAGGTAAGTTTAATTGCATTTAATGTGCCTGCTTAGAGCGCACTGTGCACTCACTGGAAAGCCAGGCATGCGCTTCTCAGCTGGTTCCAACCGGTTTTGGGAAGAAAGAAAGTCAGTCCTGCGGATGACTTAACGCTCAGCGATTACAGGGGGCCTGGATTTCGTTGAGCAGGGCACACAAAGGGAAAAGCTGGCCATGCAAATTTAATACCAGCAACATAGCCGGCAGGATAACAATCACTGTCAGCAAAGTGCTATTTATCTGCCCTGATAATGATCCTTTCAGCAGTCATGCTTAATTAAAGCATCGTTATTAAAATTCCAAATTCCTTATCCCGACCTGAACCTAAATCTTACCTGAGATGAGTCCACAGCAGGATATGTGTCTCTACATGTGGGGCGGCCTGTAGCATAGTGGGTAAGGTACAGTACTGTGCAAAAGTCTTAGGCACCTTTATAACATTCTGTACAGATAAGATTCTTTCAAAAATAATTCAATGAAAGGTCCTAAATAAACATATTATACATTTTGCATTACATTTGAGTAATTTGGCAGAATAGGTAAAAACTGAATCAAATCAATATTTTTTTGTGACCACCCTTCGGTGTTAAAACTGCATCACTTTTCTGAGATGTCCTGCAGTTCTATAAGGCAATCAGCAGAGAGGTTGTTCCAAGCATATTGGAGAACTTGCCACCATTCTTCTGCAGACTTTGGCTGGCTCCTTGACTCTGATCTCAGACAGCCTTGATCAAGTTTTAAAAAAGTAAAAAGTAGTCAATAGTAATATGTTACTTTAAAAAAATTAAATACAAAAATGTCTGTAAAATAAAATCTTTTGGAAAATGAATATTTGGAAATCTCAAACGCACACAAAAAAATAAACATATATATATAATAAAGTCTAGGGTGCCTAAGACTTCTGCAGAATACTGTACATGACTGGGACCTGGGGTGGTTCGATCCCTGGTGTAGCCACAATAAGATCCGTACAGCTGCATTAACCCTGCATTGCTCCAGGGGAGGATTGTTTCCTGCTTAGTCTAATCAACTATACGTCACTCTGGATAAGAGTGTCTGCCAAATGCCATTAATGTAATGTAATTCCTCTCAAATTTCCCTACCCCAGTTTTCAATAAGGTGAGTACATGTGAACTACAGAAGCCAACTCTTGTCTTTAATTTTCAATAGGGAAAGGGATTACATTACATAACATTATTGGCATTTGGCAGAAGCTCTTATCCAGAGCAACGAACAGTTGATTAGACAAAGCAGGAGACAATCCTCCCCTGGAGCAATGCAGGGTTAAGGGCCTTGCTCAAGGGCCCAACAACTGTGCGGATCTTATTGTGGCTACACCGGGATTAGAACCTCCAACCTTGCGTGTCCCAGTCATTCACCTTAACCACTACGCTACAGGCCGTCCTGTGTTTTCTCAGCGGACCCTGGACATGCTCACAAGGAGCCAGGAGGGTGGGGTCAGCCCCAGGCTGCAGGGAGACGTAGCTCCAATGCGATCGGCCTGGAGGGGGTTCTCTCACGGGTGAGACCAGGGAGCACCACCCACAGCAGGGAACAGAAATGCACATGATGGATGGTTAACTGAAAAACCTAATCAGAGCAGTGCAATCAGTGGGATCTGTCTGAAACAAAGCATGTGTGTTCATCAGTTATAAGGCTTTGCCTTTGGAGTCTGTAATAGGCATTTGTCACCATGAGGACCAGAGTTGTGACAGTGAAAGTCATGGTAGACATAAAGCTGAGAAATAAGAAAAGAACGGTCAGGCAAACCCTTGGCTTGCCAAAATCAACTGTTTGGAAAATCATTAAGGAGAAAGAGACCACTGCTATGGTTGATGACAGACAAATTCTCACCATAAGGATGTGTCATTGTTTGCAGAAGACTGCATAGTTCTGCAAAAAGGTATTTTTTGTGGAGGTCAAAAGGAACTAAGTCATTCACCTGAACTGAATCAAACTGAACTTGCGTTTCATTGGTTGAAGAGAAAACTTTAGGCAACTGACCCCAGAAACAAGCAGGAGCTGAATATGACTGCAGTACAGGCCTGGAAGTGTATCAGCAGAGAAGATACTCAGCACCTTGTGGTGAATATGGGCCACAGACTTCAAGCAAGCATTGCATGCAAAGGATATGTTACAAAGTAGTAAATATGGCTACTTTCATTTACAAAATGAATAAATATGTTCAGAAATTATGGGGCTGGGAGGAAATGGGGTAAAATACCCAGAAAAAAAGAAAGAAAAAAAAGTGTGGTAATTTCTACATGGCTAAACCAAAATGTAGAAAAACTGTTTGATTACAATTATAAAATTATTTAGTACAGAGCCAAACCAAGAAAAAACATGTGTCCAAAACATTACGGAGCTCTACAGATTGCTCTTGCTCTTGCAAGATTTTGGAAATAACTTTATGTTAGTAGTGTGTTAACAGGGCCCTTGGGTTTACAGTCAGCTTGCTTTCTGTCTGGTTATTAATCCCTAAGCATGTTTCCTGTTCTGTCTGGTTATTAATCCATATGCATGTTTCATGCTCTGACTGCTCAGCTGTCAGATGTCCCAATAATTAACGTGCATTAGGTCACATGACAAACCTGTGAAACTGGAATGGCACAGGGAAATAAGCAAGGGAACGCCTGAGAATCTGGATTGAGAGTTTTGAAAGCGCTGCTTCACTGACTGCATTAGTATCCATTTTCACCATGACAATCACCTCATTTTGGAGTTTTTACACTAAAAACTGCTGAAAGAACCAACATAAGCAGTCAGGTGAAGGTCATGTACCTTGTAGAAGTTGAGCAAAAAGATCACAATTATATAAACTCAACCCATCAGCCAATGGACAGGAAATGGCTAGTTACTGCCATTTCAATTGTAGCTAAACGCCCGCGTCAGTCAAAACAAAAATGGATATTCCACCCAGTAAAAATAATAGCTTCACATTTGCATAACATTTTGATCTTAAAATGAAGTGACATTAAAATCTACTGCACGTGCGCATTCTCAAAACCTATCTCATGAAAAAATCCAAAACCACTATCACCATGACAAACGAATGAAGTGGAAGTAAAGGGGGAAATCAAACTAGTTCTGACTGGTTCCTGCTCTCTTAGACAAAGGACCAACAGGCCAGTGCTACACTCTCCGATTTGAGGTGAGTTAAGTCATATTTTCATACTGAACGCTGGGCACAGGATCCTGCACTCAGGTGGGTCACGTGAACCGGGACTGCAGAGCTTTGGAGAAACCAGTGGCACATGTGGAAAGGCTTCCCTCTTGTGGTCAGAGTGCAGCATTACAATTTATATTGCTGACAGAGAGTATGTAAATTAAGGTGCATGATAATCATAGTTGACAGGTATCTTACATTTCTAGCATGTGTAAAAGCAAACAATATTCATATTTTATGTCATCTGTTAATGATCATGTCAATGTTAATTGAAATTGCAGTCCATTGTTAATGGGGCATTCAGATAAATGCTGACTCAATGCACTCAAAATTGATGATTAGTTAGCACCACTTGGTTTAATTAGTAATTAGTAATTAGTAATTAGTAAGTGCATCATTCTGACCAGGTGTTTAGTATCGCTGCAGACTTTCCTCTAGACGCGGTAACGTTGATTTTTAAATTCTTCATTTGAACAGCAAGGGTTAGGGCTTGAGCCAGCTTGTTTGTCTATTACCTGTTAATCACTTCTACTGGTTGCATACCTGTAGAGAGATTGAACATTTGTCTTAAATAGCTTAAATAGCTGTGGAATTTATCAGTAGATTAGCTTTGATTTGATATTGCTTGTGAGCAATTGTAGGCCATTTAAATAGGCGTGTCAGAGCAACGCTAGCGTCGCTCCGTCCCAGTTTGTGATGTTATGTTTCACCCCATCCCAGTCTGCTCTCTCCCTCAAAGACTCCACCTGCGACGTGGGCCTCCACGGCGTCGGAACCCCTCAAACCTCAGCTACCCCCCGCTGACCCCCTGTGAGGATTTTGCTGTCACAGGGGGACTATGGAACTGCCAGTCTGCCACTCGGAAGGCTGACTTCATCCCTGCGTATGCCTCCCTCCAGTCCCTACAATTCCTTGCCCTCACAGAGACCTGGATCACACCTGACAACACCGCCACTCCCGCTGCCCTCTCATCCTCCGCCTTCTCGCACACTCCCCGGCCTTCCGGCCGTGGCGGTGGTACTGGTCTTTTAATTTATGTGACACCCTCCGTACCTCCAGGGCCAACCTCCGCGCAGCGGAGAGGAAGTCGGGGAAATCCAGAGACGCTTCAGATCTCACAACTTACCAGTCTCTCCTGGCGGCATTCTCTTCCGCTGTCACTGCCGCCAAAGCGAAATACTTTCAAACACAAATTCAGAACTCCAGTTCTAACCCCCGGAAACTTTTCTCTATTTTCTCCTCTCTCCTCAATGCACCACCTCCTCCTCCTCAGTCCTCCTTTGCTGCTGATGACTTTGCTGATTTCTTCGATGAGAAGGTCACAGACATCCGTAGATCCTTTACAACCACCGCCACCCTCACTGTGCCCTTCCCCCCCTCTAGGCCCATCCCTTCCTTTTCCACTTTCTCCCCCCTTACAGACTCTGATGTTTCTCAACTCCTGCTCTGCCACCGCCCTACAACCTGTGCCCTTGACCCTATCCCCTCTTCTCTTCTCAAAACTATCACACCTGACATTCTCCCATTTGTCACCTCCCTTGTCAACTCCTCCCTGTCATCCGGCTGTTTTCCGGCATCCTCCAAGAGCGCCCACATCACTCCGCTGCTAAAAAAGCCTACTCTGGATCCCTCCATCATCCAGAACTACCGCCCGGTATCTCTTCTTCCTTTCCTTTCTAAAACTATTGATCGAGCCGCTTCTACTCAACTTTCTTCTTTCTTTTCTAACAACAACCTGCTAGACCCCCATCAGTCTGGCATCAGATCGGGCCACTCGACAGAGACTGCGCTCCTCTCCGTCAGTGAGTCACTCCATGCCGCACGAGCAGCCTCCCTCTCCTCTGTCCTCATTCTTCTAGATCTCTCTGCTGCCTTTGACACTGTGGATCACTCCATCCTCCTGTCTGCCCTGTCAGCAACGGGCATCTGTGGCACAGCCCTGGATTGGATTGAGTCCTACCTCTCTGGTCGCTCCTTCCAGGTTGCCTGGGCTGGTTCGGTATCGACACCTCGGCCCCTCACCACAGGAGTTCCCTAGGGCTCAGTCCTAGGCCCGCTTCTTTTTTCTCTTTACACTCGCTCCCTTGGCCCTGTGATCACTGCACATGGGTTATCCTACCACTGCTACGCGGACGATACCCAACTCTTCGTCTCGTTCCCGCCGTCTGATACACAGGTTTCAGCCCGTATCTCTGCTTGCCTGAGGGACATCCAGGTAACTAGGTAAGCAGTGTTTGGATAGTTAACTTTGGTCACTTTTGCTCTGTTTGTTTGTTTCTTTGTTCTCAAAAAAAAGAAAAGAAAAAAAAAAGGCCCTCGTCCTTATCTTTGTTGTACAGGTAGCAGTTGAAATTGTACTTCCCTCTAGGGTGTTTCAGCGAACTTATCCCTGGTTATGGGTATGCACTTTGTTGTACGTCTCTCTGGATAAGAGCATCTGCCAAATGCCAATAATGTAATGTAATGTAATGTAAAAAATGTAATGTAATTAGATTAAAAAATCCATGTTTATTTCCAATCACACTAGACAATGACAAAACAATCAATGCATTATCAGATTAATAATGATGTGATGTGCACATGAATAAATTATGCTCCATTGTTTGGTATACTCTGGTTAACTTAATGTAAATTCTTTAAATTAAACTAGAAATTAATTTATTTTTTCATGATTGTTTTCATCATGTTTTTTCTGCATTGTCTGTATTCACTGTACTTACTCTTAGAGTATGTGCCACTCAAAATGATACGCAACATATTGTTCATCGCAGCACATTTTACAACCTAAAAATGTCCTTTTAGAATGAATTAATAAACAAAATTAAAAGTACTGGGACAGGGTATGAAGATGATCTTTCATCATATTGTATACGTTTGAAGTCAATCCTGTTTAGTGTGGTTTCTGCTTTCAGAGACATGCTATGTCACCTTCACACCACTAGAGGACACTACGCTCCCAAAGCAAACGATAAGAGTGTCATTCTATGGTGTCGTCATTCAATAAAAGGCTCACACACAAGAAAAAGGAAAGGCAAAAAATAACATAATTACTTGCTTTGATCTAGGTAATGATGTTGCTCGGCAACCACACTGATAACCACACTGATATCATGAGAATATTTCATGCGCAGCATACAGATTGATCGTAGACATTCAGCCATCCTGCAGCAGATGGAAATTCAAGTTAAAGTAGAGGTGAGGAGAATTAATGCATGTTGGAAAAATACACAAAGAATGCTTGCAGCATGTCGAAAGTACTTATCTTACCCATCAATCATTCTAGCCAGCCCCTAAAAAAGTCAAATGATGATGTCACGATGTGACTATTTGAATACTGGTCACCGCGTCGCTTGTTCTCAGAATGTGAACATAAAAAGACAAAGAGATGGTAAGGAAACAGGAAAGAAGTATAAAGGCAGAACTTTGGTATGTTGCATTATACACATTTATCCAAATAAACAACTTTCAGGAACAATGATGTCTACTCAAAATAAGCGGAACTTCACAATTACCGTCTCATTACCCTGTTACCAAATAAACAGCAAATCAAAATTTAAGCTGGCTTAATTTCATCAAACTTGTAATGGGGTACGGTGTTAAACACCAGAAATCTTCAGCAGATATAGCCGGAAAAGGCACACATAATGTAGCAACGTGTCTACCTTCATACGATCAGTTACAGCAAGCGCAACGGTGAACATGGCATAACAACACTGTCCACCTCCCTCCCTGGGGTTGACCTGTGCATGCTCTACCCTGACTCCACTCACGACCTCTTATCAGCCACAGGCTTTGCATTGTACAGTGCTGTTAGCTATGTGGAATTTGTTTGAGGTATATAATATATGTACACATTTGTGGAAAAAATAAGCCAATTTCTTTTACATGCAAATGAGTGGGTGCACAGCAGGTAAGATAAATAAAAGATAATAAAATGTAGAATAAATATTTTTGAATCATAAAACCATACCAACTGGCAAATCGGGACTTAAGGATATACATTTCTTAAAAAATAGGATGTGAACAAGATGGATCGTTTTTATTCGAACCTTTTAAGAATAACCTTTTTAAGGACAAAACTGTTGTGTTAAATATTAACAAAGAGGTAGTGCACAGTACCCAAGTCAAACAATATAATGTGTTAGCTATTGTATTTAACTTGGCAAGACAGGCTGATCCAATATTTTGGTGCAATAATAAATCCTGTTTTGAAACCCTTTGGAAGAGTAAGTAAGAAAAGAAGAGCTTTTTGTTGAACAGTAACTCAATAAACACAAAAAGGTATGGTAACATTTCATATGGTGTTATATCATATTCCCTTACTGTATATTTGTGCTGACATTGATGACTGCATATGTGCGGTTAGCAGAGAGACAGGGAAAGATTGGTGTAGTCCATTTTTTGTGTTCTTGGACATTGCACATATTTTGCAAGTCTTCCTTGTGCTACAAAACACGATGTTCGACTAACCTTTTCCTGTTTGCAATAGAGAAAAGCAACAGGTTTTTCTTTGTATACAGCAAAGAGTCCGTTCATTGCTTCCTTGTAATCAATCTCAGTCTGGAGTAGCCACAGTTTCTGTTCTTTTTCAGTTCCCAGAGAATGTGTCGAGCCCAGTTTTGCATTGAGTTCAACCTCTTTGCTCAATTCCATTTCACGTGCTGAAGTGTGGTGGCATAAACATCTTCAGAATTGAAATGTTTTTTCTCTGTGAGAACAAAATAACTGTACACCCATTTTTAGACCACTTCAATTTTTAAGCTGGTCAAGCTGGCACAGCTGGACTTTACAGCCGGGAACACATGCAATTAAAGGTACTGTGATGGTCATATGGTTATTTCTGTTTTATCCAGGGTAAAACCATGGCGATTGCTTCTTGCAAAATCCATCATGCATATGGGCATGCTTTGGAAATGGTGGGATGTTGCAATGCTCAGTGTACACTCAGTGAGCACATTATTAGGTATTTATTAGACTTATGTTTTAGAATTATTAAGTCTTCTGCTGCTGTATCCTATCCACTTAGAGGTTTGACGCATTGTGTGTTCAGAGATGCTCTTCTGCATACCACTGTTGTAATGTGTGGTTATTTACTGTCACCTTCCTGTCAGCTTTGACCAGTCGGGCCCTTTTCCTATGATCTCTCATTAACAAGCTGCTCACTGGATGTTTTGTGTTTTCTGTAAACTCTAGAGACTGTTTTTGAGGGAAAATGCCAGGAGATCAGCAGTTTCTGAGATACTCAATCCACCCTGTCTGGCACCAACAATCAATGAAGCCACTTAGATCACATTCTGACATTTGGTCTGAAAAATTGCTGAACCTCTTGACCATGTCTGCATGCTTTTGTGCATTTAGTTGCTGCCATATGATTGGCTGATTAAATATTTACATTAACAAGCTGGTGTATAGGTCTACCTAATAAAGTGCTCACTGGGTGTATAATTCACAAGATGATCAGTTTCCTCCAGCTTTACCAGAGGCAAGCTGCACTGTTTTTGATAGGCCTCAGTGCTGACCTGGAGTTGAGCTCTGTAGCATGTATTCAGAGAAGCTAATGTTCATAAAAATATTCTGTGATATACAATCACATCATTAATCAAAAGATTGTCCACAAAGTGGATATAGAATCCCAGGATAATGCACAAGATTGTGACCTGTGGAACAGGATGTGAAAAATGGTGTCACTAATGTCATGAAATGAGGGAATTGGTGTCTTTAGTTAGTCGCTGATCTTTGTTAAACCAAAAGGTTGTGAAAGGCCTGCTTGAGGTGACGTCTGTCTTGAAGTCAAGTGCCGTTCAGCGCAGTACAGAATGTAGCAATGAAACATGCACACCGTGCATTACAAGCTCAATCATGGGATGTTTATCGTGTGACGATGATTATTCATCCCTCAGAGCGCTGCTAACTTCCTGTGCCACACAGGGATGTCACACATTGCATTATTAAATGACTAATAATAGAGGCAGACAGAATTTCTCAATTATAACCTACAGCAGCCTATGCAGTCACAGGATGTACTCTAATTTTCCTATATTTAGTTTTTTGCGGGTAAAAAAAATGGCCAGCAGGATGTTGCTTGTCCCTGTGTGAGTACAGGCTAACAGGCCAGCCCTCAGAAAAGGCAGCCAGCATCCTGTGTGTTTGTGCAGTTGAAGGAGACACACCTTGATGGGCAGCCCTCACAGTGGGTACAGGGAGCACAGTCCATTGGCTATGACGTGTCACATGACTCTGCGCTCACAGGGTGGAGTGAGCCACCGTACAGACCAGTCAGAAAGGCAGACTCTTTCCCCACCTTAGACTGCACCTGGGCTCACTCAGACATGCCCAGAAACTTTATCATTAGAGGCCATTATAAAGACTTTCTGTATCCTATTTTACATGGAAGTGACAGCATATTATGTATTGTATGAATAACTGTATAGCTGTAGTATTTCAGTCACATAACTATTTGTTTGCCATTTAATATTTTGCTTGCATTTGATGGTTTTGCTTGGGGGGGGGGTGGGGGGGTACTACAGCGCACATTTAAATCTTTTTTTCTTTTTTTATCTGATTTAGCAACAGCTCTTCCAGGATAATTCATTCATAACGCATTTGTGATTTAATGCATGATTACACATTTATTTGTGTCGTAGATTTGATTTGATGATCATGTGTATTGCTATACGTCATTACAGTGAGCTTGCTACTGTAAGTTCGCTCACTACCTGCCTACAGCTTCTCAGCTTTCAAATATTGCCATTTACAGACTGTGGTGTTCATTCGCCCCACGTTGCCCAAGGCTATGCCCAAAGGAGCATTTTTACTTATGGTGCCACTTCAAAATGAACAGCAGTCAACATTGTGGGAGTAACTAGTAAATGACTGGCAGTAAGTATGCTAGCACCATGCATGTAATAAATAGAGGAATTTTAGAGAAAGTCCTGATATGTGGTAGGGTGTAGCTGTCTGCCCCACCCCATCCGTCCATCCCCCCCCTACCCCTTTCAGTGTCAGATGAACCAGCTGAATATGCATTGTATGTCTTGGATAAGCAGGGCTAGATCCAGATGGGGTTTACTGGGCTTTTATTAATTATTTGGACTTGATTCTAACTTTTAGTAAAATGGCTATGGGGAGTTGAAATGGATTGTGTTGCCAGTTAGATTTAAGGGTCTGATAATGCACCCAGATGTACAGTAGAGAGCCGTTTCATTGTGGGACTCACACCATGATTAACATAATTCACTTGTGTCATTGAATCCTTAAATGACACAGTGAGCCTGAGACCCCAGTATAATGTTTAATAAGAAGGATGACACCAGTGTCCTGGGGCATTTTTTATTTTGACTTATAGAAGTACCTTTAATTTGAGTGATGGTATCTTTAATTTATCCACCTGACTGGACAAAATAAGATTCTAAAAAAGGAATAAACTCAATAAACTCATAAGTCATGTATTAAGTTCCCCTATTTATTGCATGATTACACATTTATTTACTCTCAGCCAAGACAATGGCGTGGGAAAAAAGTGTACTCTGGGATACATGAAATTGCACATTCTAAATTTAACCCGAACACAGGTTCAGTCAAACAAGCAGACTGACACGGGACGTGTAAAGAAAAACTTGGTAAATAAAAAAAAGTTGTTTTTTTTTAAATGAAAAAGGAAGAACTGAAACCTTTGAGAGGAAACGAAATGCTGAAACTTCAGAGGCGTCTGTCCTCTCATCCACTGAAAAGACAGATAAAGTAGATATTGTTTGATGCGCTTTCTCATGGGAAAAAAAGCGAGTGTGCATATACGATGAAACAGTATATCTATTGTGCCGCTGACAGTGAGCGCCAGCCTTCCACACGCCTGGCTCGCTCGCATTCTTCACAAACAGCCTGCAGGGCGCTGGGATCGCGCAGCGCCACAATAAGGAAGTTAAGGTACAGGAGCACAGGTTGAGACGACAAAGTGCGGTCAAACAAAGGAGTGGCTGGGGGGGGGGGGCAAGAACCCGGCAGGGAATGTGGTTGATCTATAAAGAGGCCTCTCATCTCTCCAGTTTCAGTAGCTGTCCGCACCGAGACAATGACAACCAAACTCCTGCCATTGTGGATCTTTGCACTGTCTGCCTCACTCGATCCCTCAGGTAAGTCACTGGATACACGCTCCCCCTAATGCGAGAGTAACTCAACTCCGGTCCGCCGTGACTTCAGAGCTGCCTTTTCTCAGCTTGTACGCGCAGAGTGAGTGTGACTAGCCCGTTGCCGGACGGCATGAGACCTCCATCACGTTTGATAGCCCTGTAGCTGTTATACACTGTCTGTATGCCGAGAACAGTGCTACTGTAACTATATAATAGCTACTGTGCTCCTGACCGATGTCTCCGGTTAGCCTTGGTATATTCTGAGAGAAACAACACGTGTGGAAAGGAGGAAAATAATCCTTAGACTGTAATGAAACAAACAGAACAAACAGTATACAAGCTGAGCATTTTCTCTGTATATATCTGAATGACTTTTTGTTTATATTGCAAATTAGCATTTTTTGGTGAAATTTCATTTGATATTATTCTTTGACAAAGTCCGAGAGAATAGAGAAAGAAAAAGGCATGTATTTTGAGAGACAACACACACTTCCTGCTATTTTATAAGAAATGTGACTGGGGATATTTTTTCCGGGGGGGTAGAATGAGTTTGCTTTCAAATGTTGGCAGAAGTAAAGCGGCAGATTTACATTCATGTCTGTTGTTTTTTCACAATGTCACAATGTCATGTCAGACTGTCTTACTGATATTTTTGTCATTGAATGAACATATGAAAGTGTGTGTGTGTGTGTGTGTGCATATGTGATATTTAAATCAAAGACAAAAATTAGTAATGACAGCTTTTTTCATGCTTGTGACATGTTTGAGCCATAGGTATAGAAAAATACAGACCAAGCTAAATGTACAATGAAGAATAGTCACGCTAAATGCATATGACAACTCAATATTACGCACAATTTGATGGTGATATTAGCTACACAGTAAATGGTGGCATCCTACATTTCTTCTGAAAGCTATTCGAAAAGCAATAGTCCATTTCTTGGTGACACAGACCCATGTGACATCATCAGAACTGAGAAAAGTTTCACATTGCACCATGGCAGGAAGACATACGCTGATTAATCACACTGTCAACTGATTAATCACACTGATTAATCACAATGTCACACATGACTTGTCTATTGATGTTTATCTTCAATGGAGCTTTATTGATTACTGCAGTAAGCTTCCAACTAAATTCCAACATCACTGTCCAGTGTCAGCCCTGTCGAAATTGTAGTAGATTAAAGGTGTAAAAGTTGATTGGCAAAGCGATTTCAGGACATTGTGCGTCCACGGACAGTTTTAAAGTCCACACTGGGGCTTTGCCTCTCAGGCAGACTACCTGGTGGAACACAGCCAGAAAAGCGTCTGCGTCCAAAGCCAATGCCACACCCGTCTTACAGGCACACTTTTATAGCTGAGAGCCGGTGAATGTATACTCTGGCCTATCCTTACCTGACCAACAGGCAAATACCAATCCCAGGGTCTGCTGCTCAGTCTTATTGTGGGGGTGAGGCAGGAGTGGCACATCTTCTGAAGTGGCGCTCAGGAATTTTACCCCGAAGGGGCGATAGTCTTCCAGTTCACAAATAAATGATTTTCATTAAAATAGTGTTTTGTTAGCATAAGAATGCCTTTATTTGCTCATTTACAGTCGTGACTGAACGTTTAAAAATATAACACCTGAATTAAAAATATACAACCCCACATTTTAATCGCTCATGCCATTCTTTAACATTTCAGCATATTGTACTGAAGGCTCAATGTATGGAGGCAGACTGTAGTTCAGTTTTTAGCTGCAATTTCATGATTGCAACTCCCTTTAGAGGGCCATGGCCCGGGCCTATAGCGCTCTCCATTTTCACATCCGTCACTGGGAAATGCCCATTTCAGCAGGTGATGTTTTGGAAGGAACCGGGCATCTCACATCTTAGCAAACGTGGCGTCAGCACTGTCATTTCCTTATGCGTAAGTCAACACCAAGCACAATATGGCCATTGTGTGGCATCAGGATGGAGATAAGTAAATCGTGTTTTCGGCTTGCAGCTTTTTACCCATCAGACCCTGTGAAAGTGCTCTGTAGTTGAGGACAGAGCCCCAGCCCGGCGAGGAGACCTAGCATGCCCCCGATAGTGGGGTCTACACACAAGTGACAGAGCCCAGGCCAGACAATAGACAACACACTGATGACATCACGCTGCACATTCTGTACCCAGGTCATCCGCGGGGAGAAGTGGAGAGAACTGAGGACAGCAGATTAGCTTTTATTACAAAAAGAAGCCAACTGCACAGCCTCTTCTAGCAGGCCCCAAGAGGCCATGAATCCTCTTAGCTGGCTGCAGATTTAGTCCTAACTACACCCTAACTACACCCCTCCCCCTTCACACACACACACACACACACAGAACGAGGTTGAACTTCAGCATAAAACCAACACCCCATCTTACATGACCTCTCTGAAAGCTGGTATATAAATTGCCAACGTTTTTTTTTTACGTAAGAAGAAGGAGGCAGTGTGCCCAAATGGCAATGCGATAACTGAAACAACGGAATGAAACGGAGCCTCAGTACATTAAGATGCACTTTAACATTAACCCGTGCAGTGCCCCGGTCAATAGTGATGTGCAAACTGAGGACATTCATACCAGAGAGTGTGTTGATTGATGATAGATACCAATACATAAAAAAAACACCTCACTAATGTAATGCATATGACCTTGTATGACTGTGTTTTGTATATCATTACGATGCAAATAAAATGGCAAATTTCCAAATATGCTATTTACCCAAGTCTAGCATACTGTTTCCTGTCCCTATGTGCACCTTCTCATTCATGGTGATATATTTACATGCTGCGCTGAATTAATAACTTTTTAACTGAATGACAAAAGTCATATTTCCAGGGAAGTGTGCTTGAAAGACGCAAATTTGCGACCCTAAAATAATTGAAGAAGTACACACTGGAGACAATATGCTTCCCCGGGGGCAAAGGGGGAGTACTGAGGCAGCTCTGGAAGAGTGGGCTGAGACGCCAGAGCCTGGGAGCGTAATTCCAAAAGAATGCAGGCAGCTAGCAGACATGTTGTGTACGGAAGAGAAACCGCTCTCACTTCCTTATGAAAATTGATACGCTGTCATTTTCTGTGGGGACGCATGTTTTCAGGAAGCAGCAATACAACTTGTCGGCATTGCCTCCTGATTTGAGTTACCTTGATCGGTCTCAGCGCTGGGAAAAAAAAACAAGACTAATACTGTCCTACCTGGAATGGTCAACACACAGAAATAGTTTTATGAGGAAGTTTTACAAGTGTACACTGCACAGTTGCGAAAATGTATTGTGTATGTGCAGTGTAGTATTAGGGTTAGGTGTACTGTAATACCCTTGAGCAAAGTTTAGTCTTAACTTTTAAGTGCTCCAATAAATATTCATCCATTTTATATGTGCAGCATGTAAAGATGCAAAGTTGTTCTGGATCTCCTAGGCAAATGAACAGCTATTGTCTCTCTCCGCAGTGGGCCTTCACCCAGCACTGGAAGGTCTGCAGGAGTATGAGGTGGTGAGACCAGTCAGACTGCACTCGCTGCGGAAGAGAGACACACAGGTGAGCTTTCCCCTTCCACTGTCTACTGCCACTGCCTTCCACTTCCACTGAGACACGACTAAAACCCCAAACAACGCACATGTTCTGTACTGTGTGCAGCACGGTTAGCTCGGCTAGTTCGCTAGTAACCACGGTGAAGTGCAGTGAAAGCAAAGGCTCGTTGCAGGTTACCACTACGCCACTCCCTGATGGCGTAACCCTCAAATTCAAAATAATGTTGTTGCCCTTGGCTAGGGACGGGTTTGTCTTTAGCTGACTGGTAACGGGTTCATTCAACAAATATTTGGACGAGTGAGAGGCCGGGGTTCAAATCACACCCATTATGTACACAGCTTGGGTATGGATGAAATGACTTTCATATCGATTGAAAGATTTCATATTTATTGAAATTATTATTGTTATTTTTTTTTATTTCTAGTCCCTCCGCCCTGACGTGCTGAAGTACAGGATACGAGTAGAAGGGAAGGACATCGAGATGCGACTAGAAAAGAACGCGTAAGTCTGAGATTTGTCCCAGTCCTGTGCTTCTCCATGCAAACTGATGGAAACCAATGGATGCCATTGGTAGAACACAGTAAAATCTTCACAGTTTAGATCAACTCTTACTGCGTACATGCGGTCACCACTGGACTGGTATGTGCTGAATTAACATTTGTCTGTGGGTACAGAAACGGCTGGGAATTGCACAAACGCTGCTACTCACAAACCATAGAAACAGCAACCCGCCGTCTGATGTTGAAATATTCAGTTCCCTTTAGTCTCTTCCATGACACAAATTGCGGTTTTCTTGACACAAAATCCACTGCTTTTGAAAAGGTCATGTCTTGTTTTTGATGATTTCGGCCATTTTGCCCTTTTCTGTTTGACGACACTCACCCCCCTAAATTTTTCTTATAGGGCCTTACTGACCAAAGACTACAGTGAGACTCACTACACTGAGGACGGAACCCAGGTGACCACCGTACCCCAGGATCTGGTGAGTGAAAGTATGCTGGTTCTGTGAGTTCTATCACCCAGCTTTAGAGAGCTGGTTTGGTGGGTTCTGCTGCCCGGCTTTAGAGAGCTGGTTCTGTGGGTTCTGCTGCCTGGCTTTAGAGAGCTGGTTCTGTGGGTTCTACAACCCGACTTTAGAGAGCTGGTTCTGTGGGCTTTAGAGAGCTGGTTCTGTGGGTTCTGCTTCCCGGCTTTAGAGAGCTGGTTCTGTGGGTTCTGTTTCCCGGCTTTAGAGAGCTGGTTCTGTGGGTTCTGCTGCCTGGCTTTAGAGAGCTGGTTCTGTGGGCTTTAGAGAGCTGGTTCTGTGGGTTCTGTTTCCCGGCTTTAGAGAGCTGGTTCTGTGGGTTCTGCTTCCCGGCTTTAGAGAGCTGGTTCTGTGGGTTCTGCTGCCCGGCTTTAGAGAGCCTCCCACTCACGCTGGGTCCTGATTCCCACAGGACCACTGCTACTACCACGGCACCATCGTCAACGACAGGGACTCGGCCGTGAGCATGAGCACCTGCGATGGACTCAGGTACACACACCTCCTGAACCATACAGCCCACTGCGGTCATGACAACCAGGAGTGGAGCCTTCACACACCTCCTGAACCATACAGCCCACTGCGGTCATGACAACCAGGAGTGGAGCCTTCACACACCTCCTGAACCATACAGCCCACTGCGGTCATGACAACCAGGAGTGGAGCCTTCACACACCTCCTGAACCATACAGCCCACTGCGGTCATGACAACCAGGAGTGGAGCCTTCACACACCTCCTGAACCATACAGCCCACTGCGGTCATGACAACCAGGAGTGGAGCCTTCACACACCTCCTGAACCATACAGCGCACTGCGGTCATGACAACCAGGAGTGGAGCCTTCACACACCTCCTGAACCATACAGCGCACTGCAGTCATGACAACCAGGAGTGGAGCCTTCACACACCTGAACCATACAGCGCACTGCGGTCATGACAACCAGGAGTGGAGCCTTCACACACCTCCTGAACCATACAGCGCACTGCGGTCATGACAACCAGGAGTGGAGCCTTCACACACCTCCTGAACCATACAGCCCACTGCGGTCATGACAACCAGGAGTGGAGCCTTCACACACCTCCTGAACCATACAGCGCACTGCGGTTATGACAACCAGGAACCCCAGGACTGACAACTCTGCTTCATCACAATGAAAACATGTCTAAAATATGGCAGGATTTTATATGAGAATCTGGATGTTATAAGTCTAATGGGTATATAATCCCCACAGGAACATGGCTCTTAAGAACCTGGATGCCTGTTGTCCAGTTTTTTATGAAGTGAATTCACTGTTTATTAAGTTTATTTGTTCAGCGCCCCATAAGAGCACAGCAAAAAAAAAAAAAAAAAAAAAAGTGTCAATCTTAACAATCTTATTTTAGTCTTAAAATCTAATTTTGCTAAATAAGACAAAACTATCACCAATGAGGTTGGAAAGTTTTGACTCGTTTCCATTGGGGTAAGAAAGTGTAACATCAAGCAAACAGTACCTTAAAAATAAGATTTCTGAATCTCATTACGAGACTAAAACACTTGTTAAGACAGGCCTTTTCTGCAGTGAGGTCCCCCCTGATCCAGAAACACTGGCCTGTGCTCTTTGTGTGCTGGCGTTACTTTCGTCCCCCCTGATCCAGTAATACGGGCCTGTGCTCTTTGTGTGCAGGCGTTACTTTGGTCCCCCCTGATCCAGTAATACGGGCCTGTGCTCTTTGTGGGCAGGCGTTACTTTGGTCCCCCCTGATCCAGTAACACTGGCCTGTGCTCTTTGTGTGCAGGCGTTACTTTGGTCCCCCCTGATCCAGTAATACTGGCCTGTGCTCTTTGTGTGCAGGCGTTACTTTGGTCCCCCCTGATCCAGTAATACGGGCCTGTGCTCTTTGTGTGCAGGCGTTACTTTGGTCCCCCCTGATCCAGTAATACTGGCCTGTGCTCTTTGTGTGTAGGGGCTACTTTAAAACGGCAGAGCAGAGGTATCTGATGGAGCCCCTGTCTGGAGACGACACCGGGGACCACGCCGTGCTCAAGTACGAGAACCTGGACACGGACAAGCCAGCGGTCTGCGGAGTCACCAACACCAGCTGGGAGCCGGACTACCCCCCCTTCACCAGCAAAACACGGTCACGGGCTGGGGTAAGACTCCTGCCCCCTCCCTCAACCCTACACTGCACTGCGCTAAGGTGGTCTCCCTCTCCCTCAACCCTACACTGCACTGCACCAAGGTGGTCTCCCTCTCCCTCAACCCTACACTGCACTGCGCTAAGGTGGTCTCCCTCTCCCTCAACCCTACACTGCACTGCGCCAAGGTGGTCTCCCTCTCCCTCAACCCTACACTGCACTGCGCTAAGGTGGTCTCCCTCTCCCTCAACCCTACACTGCACTGCGCCAAGGTGGTCTCCCTCAACCCTACACTGCACTGCGCTAAGGTGGTCTCCCTCTCCCTCAACCCTACACTGCACTGCGCTAAGGTGGTCTCCCTCTCCCTCAACCCTACACTGCACTGCGCTAAGGTGGTCTCCCTCTCCTTCAACCCTACACTGCACTGCGCTAAGGTGGTCTCCCCCTCCCTCAACCCTACACTGCACTGCGCCAAGGTGGTCTCCCTCTCCCTCAACCCTACACTGCACTGTGCCAAGGTGGTCAAGTACACAAGCAGCCAAGCAGGAGAGGGGACAACCCTACAGCACACAGAGGACAGCTGGGTCACTCTGCTCCCCACATGCTTTCATCTTTCAACATGCACCTTCAAAACATAAAATCAATAAACTTGTTTTGCGCTTTCCTCCATTTTGTTCATTCCTTGGCAACTTTTTTCTGCAGTCATTTCCCGTTCTAGAAGCAGTCTACTGAATGTGTTGTCACCTACTATGCTTGATGGCATCCAAGTAAAGTTACACAGTAAGACAAGAGAATGGTAGAATGACTACAGACCTTTCTCTGACAACAAGCTAATGTGCAATTGTGATGCAACGCTGCACACATTGGCTATATGTGACATGCCAGGACTGGCCAGGTTTTGCAACTTGGCTTTGTATTGTACAGCTGATTATCCTTCTTAGACTCCGCTTTTCTTCTGCTTCCATTGCACATTTCCCCCCAGGGCCCATCTTCCCTCCACCAGCAGAAGTATCTGGAGATGTACATGGTAGCAGACAATAGAATGGTAAGGACCTGGACATTTAACATTTAACACAAGCCCGAGGAAGAAATACAGGGTGTCGATTGTATTGTACAGCTTCATTGCAAGTGAATGCCCTTTTAACTTTAGCTTTATAATTTATAGTTTACCGTCATGTTCTTCTGAACCACAATTAGAGTACATATATATATATATATATATATATATATATATATATATATATATATTATTTTTTTTTTTTCCTTCCTTGCTCCACAAAAAAAACCATATATATATATATATATATATATATATATATATATATATTTTTTTTTTTTTCTTTTTTTTTTTTCTTCCTTGCTCCACAAAAAAAACCATATATATATATATATTTGTTTTTTTTTTGTGGAGCAAGGAAAACATTTCTTCAGGGTCTACATTTTTTCATGTGTAGGACAAATTCTTTGACATTATGGACTGGGAAAAAGACATCCATAAGGAGGAGTTTCTATGCTACCTGAGGAATGTTATTTGATCTGATAATAGGAGCTTGGAATGTCAGTGGAAAGTGGTCTTAACAAGCATAAACATGCAGACCTATCTTGCTGTTCTTTGGTCCGTGACAGCACTTGCCTCTGTCTTCCCTTTTAGTACAAGAAAATGAAGAACAACAAGGAGGACATCAGGAGGCGGGTATTTGAGGTCATCAACTTTGTAAACCTGGTGAGTGGCCGATGTGTTGCGTTATAAAGCCACACAGAGGATTTCATGAAAGCGGAGGAGGTGGCTTGCAGCCTCAGACAAAGTGGCTGCAGGCCATCTGCATAACTTCTTCAGAACAGCCTCACATACAACTTTCCAAGCCACGGGGGCATATAGGCCCATAACCAACCCCACCCACATATCTGCACGCAGGTCTACAAGCCTCTGAACACATTCGTGGCCCTCATCGGCCTGGAGATCTGGACAGACGAGGACAAGAGCTCGGTTACCGCCCCTGCCGGGGCCACCCTGAACGCTTTCACCACCTGGAGGAACAAGATGGTGAAGGGCAAGCCCCACGACAATGCCCAACTGCTCACGTATGTGCCACCACCTCCACCGCACTGCCCAACTGCTCACGTATGTGCCACCACCTCCACCGCACTGCCCACCTGCTCACGTATGTGCCACCACCTCCACCGCACTGCCCAACTGCTCACGTATGTGCCACCACCTCCACCGCACTGCCCAACTGCTCACGTATGTGCCACCACCTCCACCACACTGCCCAACTGCTCACGTATGTGCCACCACCTCCACCGCACTGCCCGACTGCTCACGTATGTGCCACCACCTCCACCGCACTGCCCGACTGCTCACGTATGTGCCACCACCTCCACCACACTGCCCACCTGCTCACGTATGTGCCACCACCTCCACCGCACTGCCCACCTGCTCACGTATGTGCCACCACCTCCACCGCACTGCCCAACTGCTCACGTATGTGCCACCACCTCAACCACACTGCCCAACTGCTCACGTATGTGCCACCACCTCCACCACACTGCCCAACTGCTCACGTATGTGCCACCACCTCCACCGCACTGCCCAACTGCTCACGTATGTGCCACCACCTCCACCGCACTGCCCAACTGCTCACGTATGTGCCACCACCTCCACCGCACTGCCCAACTGCTCACGTATGTGCCACCACCTCCACCACACTGCCCAACTGCTCACGTATGTGCCACCACCTCCACCGCACTGCCCAACTGCTCACGTATGTGCCACCACCTCCACCACACTGTCCAACTGCTCACGTATGTGCCACCACCTCCACCGCACTGCCCACCTGCTCACGTATGTGCCACCACCTCCACCACACTGCCCACCTGCTCACGTATGTGCCACCACCTCCACCGCACTGCCCACCTGCTCACGTATGTGCCACCACCTCCACCGCACTGCCCACCTGCTCACGTATGTGCCACCACCTCCACCACACTGCCCACCTGCTCACGTATGTGCCACCACCTCCACCACACTGCCCAACTGCTCACGTATGTGCCACCACCTCCACCACACGCCCTGAGTGTTCACACGACTGTGTCCTGTTTACGTCTGTCACGTTTACTACACTGCGTACCGAATTTATACACTAAGCCCACCTGTCATACTTTACAATACGGTTCAGGAATTGTCATTAACTAATGTAGTTGTTAACATGAATTAATGATGGACACATAGATTATTTAAGCATGAAATTAACTTTGCATTTGTTTACAACTAACTAACGTATTTGTTACATGATATTTATACATTAGCAAACCATAGGATGAACTTATAATTACCAAATACATTAACCCCTTAAGTCTCACTGGGCCGGTTTTTTTTGTATTAATTCCTTTTTTCATGGTGCAGAAGGAAATACCAAAGGGTTAAAACCCACGCTATAACATATTTTAAGATGCCATTGCTCTAGCGACAACAGTTTCATGTTTTGTAACGTGTGGGTGGAAAAACAAGCGTGGGGGAACCTCGGCAATTCGGAAATCCATATACTACACGCAATTAGGTAGGGGAGGCCAGGGATGGTGGTCACACTTTTTAAACCCATTTCAACACCAGTGTAACCCTTTAAGTCTTTGGTAATAGTATGTACACCTCTTACCCTCTTGCATGAATATAAGAAAAAGTTAGAAACTCACAAGGACACTTTGGGACAACCAATTTTTTTCAGTGACAAGAAAATATTCTGTTTCAGCTTCTGTAACTTTGCTGTCGTAATACTTGGAGTAATTCTGACTCTTGGAAAACAAACCCCAAAGGAATGACTTATTTGGCACTGAACAATTACGCTGTGCTTCCTGTTTTCAGAGCCATTAACTTTGAAGGACCAACAGTTGGACTGGCTTACATCGGCACCTTGTGTTCAGGACACTCCACTGCGGTCATCCAGGTGCAGTATGAGAGTTTCACTGAAGCCATAGAAACGGCATGAAGCCGGACACCAGAACTCAGGCTATCGATACAACCTTCTGCTAAACCCATTCCATCAGCTACACAGAAACAACATGTATAGATATGGTTTATTTAGGCACAGGAGTGAGACAATATTTGGTCTCACATGCAGTTGGCCGAATTCAAAGAGATGAAAGCCGAACGTACACACAGCACACAATCGTATGATATATTTTAAGTCGACAGTGGCAGCGTGCCATCTGGTACAATGGGACAAAGGTCTAGAGCAAATTTCCTCCCTTGACACATCACATCACCTTCCAGGATCACAACCCCAGGTCCATTGCCGTTGGGGCGACGTTGGCCCACGAGATGGGCCACAACCTGGGCATGAACCACGACAGCAGCTCCTGCTCCTGCGCTGGGTCCAGCTGCATCATGGCCCCCGCCCTCAGGTAAGGCCTGCCAGGGGGAGGCAGTCCAGGGTCTGAACCAGGGCTCAACCACACAGCGCTCACGAGTCAAGTGAAAGTCAGGTTTAACCCTGTAGTCTTAATATTCTGTACACTCCCCTTGTCCAAAGGGTCAAAAATGACCCGCCTTCACTAGACCCATAAACTAAAGCAGCTTAATTTAATTTGAATGAATTTCATTATATTTTGCATGAAGAAACAACCTGTCACACATCACAAACGTAGTCATCAAATTTCAAGTTGAAAAAAAAGATCATTTAGGGGGTTTTCTCTGCTGTTAAACATAGTGGTGGATCATTTTTGACCCTTAAGACAACACAAGGGTTAATTTAACCATATATGCTAAGAAATATAATTACCTTTTATTTCTCCTTTTAATATGTAAATCTGATGAAAGATTATCACGTAGAAATGTCAGGTGAGAATTTAAAGCAAATACATAGTGGGGCATATAACTACAGCGTCATGAAGACTGTTTGACAGGAGATGCACCCAAAACTGGTGTGTGCAGTGGTTTAGGTGTAACAATCGTACACCATGTGACGAAAGTGTCCTTTCAGCTACAACATTCCCAAGCACTTCAGCAGCTGCAGCAATGGGAACTACAACCAGTTCCTGACTTCCCGCAACCCGGAATGCCTCTTCAACAAGCCTGACTTCATGAAGGTGTTGTCCACACCTGTTTGTGGGAACGGCTTTCTGGAGAAGGGGGAGCAGTGTGACTGTGGCACCCCGGAGGTAAGTTACCTTCTGTGCGGAGCGCACACGCCCTCTCACTGCCCCAGGCCTGGAAATCTTACATGCCCCACAACGAGAGTTTGCTATCATCACATTCATGCGACATTTCAAAATTTGACTTAGCTCTAAGCCAACATGGACAAGAGTTTGTTTCAATGTTCGTACTTCTGAAGTAATGGGAAATACAAAGGCACCCACCAGAAGAGGAGGAGACTGTAGGATGCATTGTCCGGATTGTTCATCTAAGTACCACGGATGCTGCAGTCTATGAATAGATGGAAATAGATAGGCTAGCAGATGGGAGGTTTTGAAGTGCACATGCATTCTGACTCTTTGTCCACAAACCAGAAAAGTACAACCCATAAAATAATCCACTGTTTAAAATCCGCTGTTTATAAATATATAAATATGTACAAAAACACAGAATCATAAAGCATGTAAAACTACCAGCACTTGCAATGTTAGGGAGATTACACAAGCTGTACAGGGGGACAAACCCAGTTATTTAGTAATGCTTGTGGTGAGGATTCTGCAAGTTTTTACCAAGCATTTCACCAAAGTTGTCTGGAAATTTTATGCTCAAGGCCTGCATTTTTGTAGTAATCCTGTTCAAACATGTTAAAGGCTGAAAGTATCTCAGCACAGCATACCTCTGGATTTTCAAAAAACACCATGCCGACAGGGCACGCCAAAATTCTCTTCCTGTAGCTGGGTCTGACACACCGCTGAATTGTGGTGCCAGGTTGCCTGGTGCCAGGTTTTGGACCGGATTGTCTGGTTTTTAAAATGTGTTTGTACAGGTCCAACAATATAATTGCCTGGTCTGAATAACTGACTGAAATTTGACCGGTAGTTTGCAATGAATTTGATATTCCATCTCCACCATCAGCTCCAACAGCACAGCCCCTCCCTCCACCCCGGTCTATGACTGGTTCAGCCCTCACACCCTCCAGATCAAGCATCCCACTGTCCTGTGTCACCTATGTGTGAATGGTGTCCAGCTTTATTACATTACAAATCTGATCTGGCGACCCTAATTATGGTGCATGTGCTGGCTGCATCAGAAACAGAGGCTCATCTTCAGGGAAACAATGCAATTTGACTGGCTGCATCAGAAACAGAGGCTCA
Organism: Conger conger; assembly: GCF_963514075.1. Taxonomy (NCBI): domain Eukaryota; kingdom Metazoa; phylum Chordata; class Actinopteri; order Anguilliformes; family Congridae; genus Conger; species Conger conger. Next base: position 44,128,549 of record NC_083770.1, on the reverse strand, counting down.
TCTTCAGGGAAACAATGCAATTTGACTGGCTGCATCAGAAACAGAGGCTCATCTTCAGGGAAACAATGCAATTTGACTGGCTGCATCAGAAACAGAGGCTCATCTTCAGGGAAACAATGCAATTTGACTGGCTGCAAGAAGGAAATGACCCATTGCATTATTGTAGCTGCTGCACTGTCACTGGCTATAGGACTGTCAATAACCCTTCGCTGTACTTCCTGCCGCTCTCGTAAACTTAGTGAATATGCTCACATACTTTGTTTGAAAGTTGCTATGGAAACGAGCACGCTGAATGACCGGGTAAGCAGGAATCTTGCGCTTTTCTCTGCAGGAGTGTAGAAACCCATGTTGCAATGCCACGAGCTGCACGTTCTCCGAAGGCTCGGCGTGTGCAGACGGAGAGTGCTGTGGCAACTGTAAGGTGAGACCGTGTGTCATCGACTCATTTCCACACCCAGAATGCCACACTTCCAGGATCGGCTGAACAAACTGCCAAATGTCAAAAACGTTTGATGTCTTTTTAAGCCTTTTCGGATTTCATATTTTATTTTCTCTGTTTGTAATCAAACAATTCATACGTGGTCAAAGCGCAGAGTTTTTATTAGAAGGGTATTTATATACATTTTGATTTCACCATGTAATAATAACAGCACTTTTTATATGTAGTCTCCATTCATTTATTTTTTGCTTGCATATCCTTTGCATGCCATTACTTCCTGATCAACATCAGAGTCTGGATATCTTATTCTCAGGTTGTCCTACAATAACTCGATACTAAAACTCTTTGCATTTGAATGGATCTCAATGGGAATTGGGGGGGCTTAAAGTCATCAAGGGTCCAAGGTATCAAATGAGCCTCAAGCCATCATGATATGCAGTTGATACTACAAGAATTGTTCCTCCTGACGAAGCTTCATGGAAAACGTGCAGGAGAAACAATTCTTCCCGATGCCTTATCATACTACCATCTTGTGGCCATATGTGAAACCTGCCATTTCACATTCCAGTGTGCATCACATTTTTCAAATATGTTTTCATCTGAAAGATGAAAGATATACATTAACATATTTTTGGAGATTCTTTTAGTGAAGTCAAACCTGCAACACGCCTCGTGTGTATGTCATGTCAGCAGGTGGCGAATAGTATAAAATATTTTTTTCTTATTGTACTAATTGGAAACCCGATTGCATACATTCCTAAAATCACAGTCAAGACATGCCAATCGTGGGTGTCTCGGTGGCGCAGCCTGCAGAGCACTGACCGCATGCTCATTGCGAGCCGCGACGTTGGCGGTTCGAATCCGACCGTCCGACATTTGTCGCATGTCTTCCCCTCTCTCTCGCTCCAATTCTTCCTGTCTCTCTATACTATATACTGTCCAATAAAGCTGAAAAAGGGCTAAAAATATATATATCTTTAAAAAAAAAAAAAAAAAAAAAAGACATGCCAGTTGTTGTGCAATCGGGGGCAGAATTTCCCGAGCGCGTTCGGTCTCGGCGTTAATCCGAGGCGGGGTGGCGTCGCGTCTCACGGCCGCTCTGTGCGCAGATCCTGCCCACCTCGCGCATGTGCCGGCAGCAGCGGGACGAGTGCGATCTGGCGGAGCACTGCACGGGGAGGTCCGCGGACTGTCCGGAGGACGTCTTCGCGGTCAACGGCCTGCCCTGCCAGGACGGGCAGGGGTACTGCTACAACGGCGAGTGCCCGCGGCGGGACGAGCAGTGCGTCAAGATGTGGGGCAGCAGTGAGTACGGTCTCGCCTCCTCTTCAGAGTCAGTCTCCGCAGTCACTGGGCCAGCAATGACAACACGTGGCGCGTCCACTAAACTACAAGTACTGATGCGTGATGGGGGCGGCCTGTAGCGTAGTGGTTAAGGTAAACGCCTGGGCCACGCAAGGTCGGTGGCTCTAAACCCGGTGTAGCCACAATAAGATCCGCACAGCCGTTGGGCCCTTGAGCCAAGGCCCTTAACCCTGCATTGCTCCAGGGGAGGATTGTCTCCTGCTTCGTCGAATCAACTGTACGTCGCTCTGGATAAGAGCGTCTGCCAAATGCCAATAATGTAATGATACAAGTACTTCTTCTTGAATGCTTTGAGTAAAATATTTTAGAACAAAACTTTTGTGTGCAGAACAATTTTGTCCCTGACTGGAGCCCTCAAATATTATATGAGGTACACAACTCCATAGTAGGAGAAAAACTTTTCTAATAAACAGGGTCTCTAATCCTGCCATTAAAGAAATACAAAATTAATTAAAATAAGAAATAAAACAGGCTAGTATGTTTCACAGCAGCATACCAAAACAACATAGGTGCAGGTCAAAGGTCAGTGTTGCTAAAGTGTCTGCACTCAGAGACATAGAGAGCAGCTTCCGTTATCTGAGGATCCTCTTTTCTTTCTGCAGCGGCGGAGGTTGCAGGGCAATCCTGCTACAACCAAAACAAAAGAGGACTTTACTACGGCCACTGCAAGCGAACGGATAAGGACACATACATCGGCTGCCAGCAAGAGTAAGACCCACGCAGACTCCTAACGTAGCTCTGTAGGAGTACACTCTCCTGTACTGAACTGCACACTGCACTGTACGAGCCTGAGAACAGCTTGTGCCTCCTCCCTGCAGGGACATTATGTGTGGGAAGCTCTTCTGTGTCCAGGGCAATGGCGGCCCAAACTACGGCCGCCTGGTGAAGGTGGGAAGCTGCAAAGCCACGTTCTACGGCGACCCAGACACAGACTACGGCCAGGTGGACACGGGGACCAAGTGTGGGGACGGAATGGTACGACCGAAAGGCCTCAGTCACACACGGGGGGCACGGGGCCAATCTCAGTCAGCTCTTACCGGATGCTGACAGAGGAAGAGAGGAACACATTTAACTATGTATTTAACTACTCATCTCTTTAGGCTGCACCTTTCCCTCCCAACCTCGCTGCCATGACTAGCCTTGTGCATGCCACAGATTGTAATAGCACTTATGTATAGTTATTGTAGAACTCGGGGTATTCTAGCTGCCAACCGTGTTATGCTAGTTGGTAAGTTGATGTATTCTTCAGGGGTTCAAGTTGTATCCAGGTGATTATGCTAGGACTCGGAACCGTACTGTCCTCTAGGGTCCTGGACGTACTTGTCCCTGGGTTTGATTTGCACTTCATGGGACTTCGCTCTGGATAAATGCCTGTAATTAAATGTAAGAACTAGATCCATTCCGACTCCGAGTGAGCGCTGGGGTGAAACGTGGTGCCTGTGCGTTGCAGTGGTTCAAAATGGTGATTTCTTTATGGTTCAATGCAGTTGAAGATATGCTGACCTCTGCCTCCCGTCTGTCGATCGCAGGTGTGCAGCGATTATGAGTGCGTCACCCTGGAAACGGCCTACCGAGCGACCAACTGCTCAGCGCGGTGTAAAGGCCATGCGGTAAGCCCGCGGGATTGTGGGTAACTGAACTCCTCCGCTTTCACACGCAGCGCTCTGTGAGAAACTGCTCAGTAGCACTGCCGGAGGCCACGACCAAGGCCTCCCAGGAGAGCCGTCCAATTAAATGCGGAGCGCTGTTCGGCGTTAAAGACGGAGAACCTCGATCCCACGTCCGCTAACGAGCAGCACAAATCCGCAGCCCGAGGCGAAGGCCTCTGGGGACCACGCAAGCTAACGTGCTATGCCCACCCTTAGCTCTGAGCACTTTATCTTTGAGCACGTATTAGCACCCATAGCACTCACGAAAGACACGAGACAGCATCTGCACTGCAGCCCAGCAGAGAAGACTAACAGCCAACCCGTCCCCTGTCCCCCCAGGTATGCAATCACAGAGCGGAGTGCCAGTGTCTGCCAGGATGGGTCTCCAAGGACTGCAACAGAGTGGATGGGAGCTTTGAAAGTCTGTCCAAAGGTAGGAGCCTTGCCCTGGCACCGAAGGTGAACAGATATTACCACAGTTCATTGGCCTGTGTGGAGATTTTCATTTCAGATGCAACCTTTGTACGCAGCAGTTAATGATGTTAAATGGCAAGTAACATGTTTTCCAATAGCACATTATCATGAAACGAATACCTGACTGGAGCTTGCCATTAATTTTCAAGTCATCTGGGCGATTAAATTATTTTAAAATTAACCTCAGTGAACGTTCTTCGCTGAATGCAAAACAAACAGCATTGTCTGAAAGAACAGTTCTCAGTTTTGCTCAAAATATTTCTCAACCAATACAACCGTTTACGCGCATGTGGTTTTATTTCCTGCAACTAAGGGGAGGCTTACCTCAAGCACAGCAGTGCACCAGGATTGCATGTTCCACACTAGAGCATGATGGGAATGGGTTGGGCATGGGAGGCAGTTCCTGAAACAGAAAATATCTCTGATATTATAAGTCCAGGTGCCCAATCATTTGCCCCAATCTAGGGTGACATGGCTCAGGCAGTAAGAGCAGTCGTCTGGCCGTCGGAGGGTTGCCGGTTCGATCCCCTGCTCGGGCTGTGTCGAAGTGTCCCTGAGCAAGACACCTAACCCCCAAATGCTCCTGATGAGCTGGTCGGCGCCTTGCATGGCAGCCAATCGCCGTCGGTGTGTGTATGAATGGGTGAATGAGAAGCATCAATTGTACAGCGCTTTGGATAAAGGCACTATGTAAATGCCAACCATTTACCATATGCCATGGAGGGCCGAGAGTATGCAGGTTTTAATTCCAACCAATCACCACACCAGCTGACTTTACTAATTAGTTACCTCCTCTGTGGTTGAAGGTGTGTTAATTAGTGAAATCAGCTGGGGTAGTGATTGGTTGCAAGGAACGCCTGCATAATCTCAGCCTTACACGGCACCCCTGTTATAAATGCATTCACATATAGCACAGGTTCCAAACTCCAGTCCTGGAGGGCCGCAGTGTCTGCGGGTTTAACTCCAGTCCTGGAGGGGGCGCAGTGTCTGCGGGTTTAACTCCAGTCCTGAAGGGGGCGCTGTGTCTGCTGGTTTAACTCCAGTCCTGGAGGGCCGCAGTGTCTGCGAGTTTAACTCCAGTCCTGGAGGGCCGCAGTGTCTGCGAGTTTAACTCCAGTCCTGGAGGGCCGCAGTGCCTGCGGGTTTTTGTGGTGTCCTTGTGGCCCCAATGGGAATTTAGTTTGACACCCCTGACATAGCGCACTCCTTCCTGAAGTAAATGAACACTGGCCCAATTTGTGATGCACAGAGGTCTGGACTTGATTGGCTAGACTGAGAACACTCACCATCATCATGGTTTCATTCCAGGTGGAGTCATTGGCATTTCTGTGGCCGTCGTTCTGCTGGTTTTGATCGCCTTGGCCGTGGCAGCTGCTATACTTGTCAAGCGTAGACAGAAAGGTACCGGCTCTCAGAGAACTCTCCCACCCCCCAAGAATCCCGGTTTAAACAACCTAGCCTTCGCTCAAGAGAGACCGCCAGCGCCTCATCAAGAATACACACAGGTACTGCACATTACACTACCATCCGTCTACATGGCTGCACCTTATTTTGAAAATTTCTCTGTGAAGGGTTCAGTTTAAAATGTACTCGTTTCAGGTAGGTAATTTCAGCCAACATCATATAGACCTAGTTGTAATCAATGTGAATACATGAGAAAAAAGCACTTTTTGCAGAAGCTTGATTCACCCCATAGTGACAGAACTATGAATCTCAATATTTCAGCCCAGACGACCACGGGCACCTCCACCCCCGCCCCCGGTCTCCGTCCAGACCCACCAACCTGCGATCAACCTCGCTGCTGCTAGAAAGGTAATTATTAGTGCTATTTAACTGACGCTTTTATCCAAAGCGACTTACAGTTGATTAGACTAAGCAGGGAACAATCCACAGAGGAGCAATGTGGGGTTAAGAGTCTTTCTCAAGGGCTCAGCATGGATTTTACTGTCATCTTATACCGGGGCTTGAACCACCAACCATCTGGGTCTCAGTCATGTAGCTTGGCCACCATGCTACAGGCCACCCTATAGTCTGTAGACTGTAAATGGTAATTGCCAGGTAACCATTACCTGCGGCCATCAGAGTGCCTTAGTGGCCACACCAATTGAGCTCAGAATAATGAAGCAGATGAAAGGTATGGCTAGTAAAGTATAAGCCTGAAAATCAGTTGAATGGAAACTATTCTATTTGTGTGCTGAGGAAACATGGTTGAAAAACTGTAACCACCACGGTCGCAATGACTTACATATTCACTTCCAATCAAAACAAAACAAATTATTGAGTCCTCAAATTTCAATGGCCAATAAAATAAAAAGAATCTTCCTTTATTCTAAACTTGAATATAGTTATTTTTCTGAATATTTCATAACGCAAAAACCAAACTATGACTTGGCACCAACATACTGGGCACCCGAGATTCAGAATTAGTTTGAGGGGGTGGTGGGAGACAGGAGACAGGAGAAAGAGGATCTACAGAATGTCGACACGACACGTTACAGGATGACTGAACCACCCGTCTTCCTCACAGGCTCTGAGACCGCCGACGGCCCGGGTCTGACCCCTGACCCCTGACCCCTGACCCCCCCCGCCTGCATGGCAGGATGGGCGCCTTACGCTGCTGAAGATCCACTCCCCTTCACCGCCGCCTGAGGACCAAGCAGGCCTCCAGCCAGAGCGACTGCACGGCAGTCACAACTGCTTCACGGCCAATGGAAGCTGACCCGTGGCATGCCAAATCGGATTATTGTCTAACACCATGAAGTGACGATTGGCTGACTTTGCCAGCCAATGAAAAGCCATGAGACTCGCGCCTGTGCCAATGGACCGTCCTGCGGATTCGAACAGGGAACAATCGTAAACTGCCGTGGACCACTCTGGGTTGTGTGGATGAACTTATGCTTTTCACTTCTGAAGTGCACTTTATATGAAATTCTACTGAAACAACAGCGTTAATGATCGTTGGTGTGGCTGGGTTTTCAGCGAGGCACCGACGTAGTGTGAGACTTGCACTGCTGTTACATTTTTCTTAACTTACGCGAAACATTTTCACTGGTGAGAAGCCATTTTAGAAACTGTTGGGAATGAGATGTTTCTGTAAGGATGGACAGAGTCTGTCAAACTGCACGTGGTCAAACAATTTGGAACTTGAGATCTAGGTGAAAAATGTATGGCTTCCATCTGACTGAATAATACTAAGCCATATTACAACATATTGTATCAATATTAGATTAAACATTACTACATCAATGGCCATTCCGAAGATAAGGAATCTCATTCTGTGAAGACTTAAATGTTCCTTTAGTTGAATAATTATACTGATATTTTGCTTCAGTCTTAAAGTAAAACAGCCAATACTGTACAGGACAGTACAGTGTACTAACATGCATTTCAAGTATTGAAGGGAGTAAAATGCATTTCTGAAATTTCGACTTCTGTATAATGCAATTCTGTAGCTGCTTGCGTCATTTCACCATTTAAAAATTGTCATTTGAATGGAAAAACCCAGGAATTTGTTTTTAGTCAGTTTATTTTTATACTTTCATTTACGGTTTTGCTAAATGTTAAATTCACTTCATAAAATTGTAAAGTGCAGTATTATGAAAGTGATCTGTGTGCTACCACATTACTCTGTATACAATGAACACCCATGTACACACTATGCAGATTCATATCACCACTCCTTTAAAAAAATAAAAGTAAAAGAACCATAAGGTCAACTGCAACACAGAAATATAAAACCGAAATGTACAGTACTTTACCAATATGCCTTCAATGTACTGCAGCTGTTACACCTTTAAAACTCCCAACCTGATGCAATGAGTCTTTCTAGAGGAAGCAGTGGCACAGCCAGCTACATACCCACGTACCGCAGAAAGGGAGGGCTCAGCGATGTCTGGAATCTGCAGGCTTAGTGTCCCTGCCACCACACCTGAACAGAACCGTGCCAGAAACGGTAACCATGGAAATGGCCATCACCCCTCACCCCCTCCCACTACGACTACGCAGAAGAAGTAGAGGGTCTCTCCAAAGATGGATGACAATGTCGCTGTATAGTTCAGTAGCACACAAAAAAACACCCAAGAAATAAGCTACTTGCTTTGCATTTTCTCATAATTAACTACACGGTAATATTTCTAACTTGGTGACACATGCAGCCCTCTGCGACATCTACAGCAGAATGTTCAGTGCACTGCAGTTCAAAATAGAGCTGGTTTAAAAAAAATTAAATAAAAGGACAATGTTCATGTTGAAGCGGGCCAATTAAAGAAAGGCTGAGGGGAAATGAGCTTTGCATGAACATTCTTCAGCAGAGCGGTGACATTTTCCCAATGGTTTCATTCCAATGAATTGTGTGCAATTGAACTTGGGAGCAACTTAGAGAAGCAAAGCAAAGAGGACACTGCAGGCTGAAGGCTTGAGCGTGGGAGGGCTGGAATGCCTCCTGCCGCTGATCTTCCTAATCTTTTAATGCGCAAACTCTTCTCCTGCAAGCGCTTCTGATGTCAGCGTCTCTCCTGGTCTGCAGGAAGCAAGGCACTCGCAGTAAAGATGCACAATACATTATTTACATTTTATTTTATTGTTGGAGTGATACATCTACATAAATCAGAATGTATAGAGGCCTTGCAATACAATTACTTAACAAAAAAATGTTTTTGCCCCACCCCCTCCCCCCCCCACACAAATGTCTTCCTTGTTTTTACAGCTATTCAGAAATGTTTAATAAACTATATTTCTGTACATTCTGCAGGATATGTTTAGAAACTTTGACAGAAGTCAGAAATGAGCCCTCGTCAGGGCCTGGATCTCTCCTGCAACAGTAGATCCTCTTAAATTAAAAGTGAGACAAAAAACAAGAACTCTTAATTCTGCAGAGCCTCTTCAGAAGGTACAAGAGAAAACATGCTGCAAAGCCAAATCCAGATTTAAAAAAAAAAAAGTATCTGAACTGCAACATGATCCTCCGATCCGATCACTCAAAAACAGGGCCCTAAATGAACCTCTTAGAGCAGACCCCAGGAGGTGTTTCTGATACGGAGATTATAAAAACAATGTATGCGGCAGCAAGAAGGCTCTCTTGTCTCCATTCAGAAAGCACATACAAGCCTTTCCTGCTGTTGGAAGTTTTGCAAATGGCATAATGGCACATTGACTCCATGGAAACTGGTGTGAAAATCCAGTGGAAGCAAGGAACAGGAAAGCCTTCACACAGCCCATCCTGAGAAAGAAACCACACAGCCAGCTGAGGAGTGAGGAGCCCCTCGGTGGAATGACCGGACTGTGCACACACACTTCTGCTCACCGAAGTACTTTGAAAACTTCAGTCCGATTAGGTTTTTATTTCCAAAAACAAAACAATTTTTTCAGATTTGTTGGCAAAACTGCATTAGCATGAATTTTGAACAAATCAAATGATATTGGTTCTGGGTAAGGATAAGGCTATGATTACTAACAGCAGGGGGGAAGAACTACAGATTTGCCCCGATTCAAACAGTACCGTGATTGCAGGATCACCTGACAGAACAATATACAATCAAAGAAACTAAAATATGTTAAACGCAATACATTTTTACAAAAGAAGAAACCGTAAATGTCTTAGATCCGACACCCTCCCATCCCGCGGAGAGAAAGCAGCGTTTTCTGAACGAGGGGATTCTCCCGAGTCCGAAGACCAGAACCCGTGAAGCGCTGAACCGCAGGAGAAACGCGCCAAGCTTTGTCCAGAGCAGGACTGCCAAAAGCAGCTGAGAAGAGGAGGAAAAAACAGCATCATACAACCCCCGCAGGGTTAGTTCTGTTGGGGTGAAAGCAGGTTTTGCCTGCCCGCTGACAGCAAGCTGAAATGACTGAAATTCGGGGGGGACCAGTCGCCCACGAGGAGGGGACTGGTGAGGTGTGTCCGTCATCCGGTGTCGTGCAGGCAGAGCGAATGCGCTCCAGCCAGCCGTGAGCGGGGCGGGGTTCAGGCGGCGGGATTTAGGCGGCTGGCTTCAGCAAAAGCTCACAGTTCATCCACGCGCGCGTTCATTTTTGGGAAGCCCGCTTTCCCCAAACGTTCTTCTGACGGGAGACGCACGCGGGGGCGGAGAGAGAAACCCAGAGAAGGTGAGACTTTGGTTTCTCGCTACCTGAATCAGCAGCCAAAGCACTGTCTTTCTGTAGTGTCACAGAATGAAAGGAAAACAACATAAAACAAATGAACAGAAATAAATATACAGGGTGCACTTTTTTAACCAACCTTTTATTCTGGACACAAGTTATACCCAATTCCCTTGTCCTGTGGCTGTCCCACCCTGAAGAATTGAAAATAATTATCCTCTTCATTTTGGCATGGGGGATGTTTTAAGAGGAGACTAGACACTTATTTCATGCCATTTGGTATGGTTTTTTTTTTTCTTAACATGTGCTTTTAACCCAACGCACTTCTAGCATTCTCTACATATACCAGATTCATCAGTTCAGCCTCCTTTCTCTTTGAAGACTTCCCCAGAGGCCAAAGTGAAATATTGGCCTTATGTTCTGAAGCTGAAGCGCCATGACACAGAAGCTCATGTACAGCACCCCCTCTTCCACATCCGACTTTCTTTGGTTTATCAACACCACAGGCTCCGCCTCCAGCCTGTCATTGGAGGAAACTCATTTGGTGACACACCCTGGAACGTGATGCCATTGGTGGACTATCACCTGGACACAGCCACTAATGCATGCAAATGACACCAGGGCACGCACACCTCCATTCTGACACCACCGATTCCCATCACATGACCCATTCTTCACCTACAACAGATTCCGGGCAGCTGTTCCATGGTTGATTGTTTTTTTTTTATAGGATGCAAAAATAAAATATATATTTATATATAAATTCTCACATTTAAATAAGGGGACACTCAGAAATATACATATATAAATGTGTCTATACTGAACAACAAGGTAGCTGCAAGAAACACGTTCATTCAGTCGCCACCGTTACTGAACCAACACCCATTATTTCATCGAAGGCTGAAATGATTGGCCTGGAGGTAAAAAGATTTTCCAAAATGACACCCACGATTTTCTTCATTATTTCCCCTCCAATTATCCCTTGAATTTTGAGCAGACACGCAGGAGTTTATGTACACACATACATACAGGTATGTGTATATGAACGTATGCTTGTGTCATACACATGCATGTTAATGCGCGTACTCCCACACATACATACTGTATATTCAGTCAAATGTTCCCTCACCAAGCACATGAAAGACAACACTAGAACTTAGATGAACTAGATAATAAAAAGTTGTCCTTAATTTTACCGCATACGTCAACTCAAAATTTACAAAATGTTCTTCTTTTAAATATATATTTTTTATCAACATTAACTGTGGCCATGGTTAATCTTGCCCACAATTACGTATATCTTAACAGTTTTCATTATTTTTTTTATTTTTTTAACTATCACATATAATCTAATACATTGCATTGAATAAATAAAATGATGATGCGTTGTGTGGACTGTCGCAGATTTTCGTATTGCCGTTTGGTTTGTGTTCTCCGCCTGTCCTGTGCTGCTTCAACTGCAGAGGCCGGAGGAGAGGCCTCCCAAATAGAAGGCATGAGAGAGGGAGAGAGAGGGAGAGAGCGAGGGGGAGGGGGATAAAGAGAGGGAGGGGGAGAGAGAAGAGAGACAGAGCGAGAGGAAGAGAGAGAGAGCGAGAGGGAGAAAGAAGAAGAGAGGGAAGCAGAGAGGGAGAGAGAGAGCGAGAGTGGAAGAGAGAGAGAGGAAGAGAGAAAGGGAAAGAAAGGAAGAAAGGGAGAGACAGAGAAGAAGAGAGCGATGTGGAGAGGAGACAGATAGAGCGAGAGAGAGAGAGAGAGAGAGGGAGAGAGAGGGAGAGAGGAGGCAGGGTCACTGCGCGGGGGTCTCTGTGCCGTTCTTGTCGGGGGAGTTGGCTGCGTTCAGGGCGTTGAGTGCGGCCCCGTCCGGCTGCTGGCTGTCCTTGCGCGGGGGCATGCGCTCGTTTATGCGGTCCAGGCCCCGCGCCTCCTCGAAGCTGCGGATCTTGTGCTGCGGAGAGAAGCCCTGGATGGCTGCCGGGCGGGCGGGGGCGGAGAGAGGGAGAGAAAGAGTGGGAGTGAGAGAGATAAGTAAGGTCAGGCGTTCCGTTGACGTGCTCACACAGAAGGATTCTCAGTGAGTTTCCCCCTGAAAAGCTTCAGGTAAAACCTGCAAACAGCCCCCAGCTACAGGGCTACTCTTCACTCCCTAACATGCCCGCTTTAGGATCTTTCAACAGATGTTCAAGGATCAAGGGCAATTTTGTTCCAAAAGTTAATTTCTGGCTGCGCAGCCCAGGGCAAATGCTCTTGGGGCATGACCAATACTCCCAAAAACAAGTTACGCTTCAATCCCCCTCCCAAACAGTGACACAGCACACTGAACACACACAGACACAGCACAGACACACTGTCCTTGGTCAGGGGCGTCTAGTTCTCCGAGCACACGGCATCACATATTACAGGTCAGCGTCTGAGACACACAGAACAAGCATTCCCTGACAGGACAAGGGAGAGGCAGCTACGTGTTGTGTGGTGTCGGGTATGGAGAAAAAAAAAAAGGGAGGGAGCAAAAATATTCAATCAATACCAATGTGTTTATCACAAAGATGACTGCTCCTCGTGGCTGCAAACCGTAGTTGAGAAACGGGGCAGGACAGTCAGAGATTGACAAGGTGAATAGGAAGGCATGTCAAACGGCCCTGAGGACAGGCTTGTTCTTGCCAAAGTTCAGCAGAGGCTGACATCGCGTGCTTCAGAGGAGAACACGTTTGTCTGCGCTCTCCAAAATCAGTACTGGAGGTGGGGGGCAATAATTGCTGGTACATGCAGCACATGACTCTTCCAATTTTGACAAAAAAAGGGGGGAAAAAAACAGTGTTTTGTACGTTCTACAAACCCTGAGCAATCCAATCCATCTCAGACAGAAGGGACGGGGCAGGGCTGGCACTTTACAGGTGAGAATGGCCCCAACATCACGCAATAACAACACGTAAAAAGTACAAACAGCAACAGAAGTCAGTGGAAATGAGGTGAAGGAACGCATGCTCTCCCGACTTTAATGTGGATCCCCAACACGCATCTGCTCATAACCCAGAGAGTCTTTGAAAGTGTACTGTGAGCCCTTCCCTTCTCATCAGACATCATTCACATACATACGCTAACTGAGGAAGGGCTCGGTGGAATGACACCTACAGAGGCTGTGATAAGGAGCATTTGTGTTATACCCCAATGATAAAATACCAATTACATGTCAATATGAAACTCCGGATGACATCAACCCTTTCTGTCGGGTGATGAGAAAGTTATTAACTGAACATTCTATGTTCAGTCACTACAGGTAACTGAAAGCAATGGAGTTCTCTAGAACACAGACTTTTAAAAAATGTAGAAGAAACGTTTTGAAAAGGAAACGGTACTGTTCTAAGGGTTACTGACACCGGTATGTTCCGGTATGTTCCGGAGCAGAAGTTTAGTGCCCTGAATGATGTCAGCTGAACTGCAGTTGAGGGTGAGGGTGTCTGAGGTAGTGTGGAGACGACGCGTTGGGGGAACATTAAACTCGTTATGAGCCATTCCCTTCCTTCCCTCATTCAATACTGTTCACAGCACGGCACGGTCGGGAAACACACAGTGAAACAGGGACTTTCGACTCCCGCACAGAGATGACAACACGCACATATGACGTCTTAAAGCACCTGATGCAAAAGCAGGTTAAGTTAAGCTACAGCTAAGTTCGCTAACCTGAGGACAGCATTTCTTTTGTAAATGGTAAATGGTTGGCATTTATATACCTTTATCCAAAGCTCTGTACAATTGATGCTTCTCATTCACCCATTCATACACACTCACACACCAACGGCGATCAGCTGCCATGCAAGGCACCAACCAGCTCATCAGGAGCATTCGGGGTTAGGCGTCTTGCTCAGGGGCACTTCTACATATCCAGGGCGGGATCAAACCGTCAACCCTCCGACTGCCAGATGACTGCTCTTAATGCCTGAGCCAATGTTGTCCCATTGCTGTTGTTTTGTGAACACCAATTGTATTTTCACTGGATGTTCCTGGCCCCATAAGGAAACCGAGACGGAGGTGGGTAATCCTGAAACCCTCTCGGCTGATCATAGCCCATCCTGTGGAGTAAGGAACAGCCTTGCGCTGTTCTCTAAAGGAGATAATCCAGGACTGAAACAGTATCCCTGCATTGATTAAAAAAGCTCTTCAGAAAGGTTTCATCCACTTAGACCTCAGCCTACACACGATTCACGACAGCCTCATAACTCAAGTTTAATTACACACTTTGATTATGGCTGCTTCCTCCATTGATCCATTCATTTCATTTAAGCTCCATCTGTTTTGCAGTAAAATCGATTAGCACACATTTACAGTAATATCGATTAGTACTAAGAGCCTTGTCCCATGTCTTTGTGCATTTAATATCTCATTTCATTCCCCTGTCTGTCAGCCACACATCCACTCCATTCTGGTGTTATTCGCGGTTGTTACAAGCTGTTTGCCAAACGCTCTGCTTTGGAGAAATGAATAAATGTGAGGTAAATGTTCAGTGACCTCTGATGAAGAGAGCAGCTGTGTGTGCAGTTTGTGGAGGGTACAGAACGTACGGAGATGGACAGGCTGAGGTTTCTCCAGATTCCACACACACAGAGACACCATGAGGCTCGAGCGCTACAGCCTGTGATCCCATCCATATGACCTGCCAGCGTAAACGCAGCAAACGGGCATGCTTAAAGCAGACAGGTGCTTTTTAAAAACCACCAACACAGCACAGCACAACACGACACAACTTCAAACACAACAAATACGGGCAATGAAAAACAGGCAAAGAAAAATTCAAACATTTCCCGCGCCAAACTACTGCTAGCACTGGACCGTGAACACACAAGCACAGGCAGGCGAACACAGAGAAAGGCTTTATTCTTGCACAACCAGGAGTCCTGCAGCGGCCCTGGGGGCGCCCATGCTCCCCCCACATGCACTCTCAGGCTCCTGCCAGTTTGTTTGTGTTAGCGCAGCGGCGTGGTGTCTCATGCAACAGAGCGGAGCGGTCGCAGGCAGAGTGTTACTCCCCACAGTAAACAAACACAGCGCCTTAAGTGCCCGGCACTGTAACCAGATTTGGATCTGATGCGGTTGCCAGAGAGATTTTGGGGAGGGCGCGTGTGTGGGTGTGTGTGGGGGGGGGTTCTCGGTCACCAGCAGGCCTGTGATTAATGGAGGTTTTGACAGTAACTTACAAGGCAGGGGTGCCAACTTACCAATCATGGTCAACTGACTATGGCAGGTTATAAACGTGTCAATTCAGAAGAGGGGGTAACTTGTTTCATCCATCTCCGGATGAGCGATTGCCAAGCCTCCTGGGTGGCAGTAGCACCCACACGCACTCAGCTGAGGGCCTTTACGAGCGTGAAATAAAAACACCTACAAACAACCACGAGGGAGAAATACGTCCAACCAAGGGAAAGAATGCATGGACTAGGATGATGGAACAAGTGCAAGCCTTGCAATCACAGGTCTTACAACTGCAGATCCTATTTTCATATTTGCTTGAACCGGAATAGAAAAGGGGGTGGGTGGGGGGGTTGTGGTGATGGTTCCCCTGCAGGAGAGGAGAGTGGATGGAGACCCCCGCCATTTTGCAGTCACTGGTGGTGCAAGAGTAGCCATTTCCCATACAGCCCTGTGTCACCACGACCAGGTCAAAATCAAAATGGGCACACAGAATATTTAAAAAGCAATAAAACCAAAAAAAGAGAAAGGAAAAGAGGAGGGCCCACAGCAGGGTCACACGACACACAACACAGAGGGACCTCGCAGGGCCCCGGCATACCTCGTGCTTCCGTGGCTTCTATGGTGGCTGTGTTAGCATAAGTAGCAGTGCCATGCCCAAAACGAATGGAGAAAGAGTGAGTTCAATCATCAATGCAACCACACACCCGCACCAATCAACGCTCCCCAACCCCCACATTACATTCCCCAGAAGGACACCCCCCCCCCCCCCCACCCCCAGGCACAGGCCAAGCCAGAGTTGGGCCCCAATTCCATTTAAAGAACAGAAATATCGCAGTTCAAGCTTACAGTGAGAAGTATGCAGTTAATAAGAAGGCATATAAAGACAGGCGTAGCACAGAAGCCTGGAAGTCGAGAACAATGAAAGTCATTATGAAGCCTTGGATTCTGTCGAGGAGCGGGAGTGTGAGATTTCACTGGGCGATCGTGGGGCATCTTTCTGACCATTTAAGACCAGAAGTTGTACCCCAGATGTGGGCATCCCTTTAAAACGATTTACACATAAACAGCACCCAGTGAGCCAAGGTGCAATAGGGCAGGCTTGACAAATTCACAATAGCAATAGCATAGAACTGAGCGATATCTCATGGCCCATTTTGGACTGTGGTTTCCAGGTTTGCATTTACAGAATATTTCTGTATAGGCACAAGCAGTGAGTGGGCGGTGATATCGGTTAAGCTCCACAGGGGGCGCCCTTCGTCCAGGGATGGATGATGGATGGGGAAAGGTCCTCATCCACAGGGCAGGGTAGGGCGAAGACTGAAGCGACAGAGTCTCGGTACCAGCCTGGAAACACACGCGTCAAAGTAGGCCACAGAAAGCAGGCCGCGGCTGTACTCCCGGAGAGTCTCGTTATGGATCTCCAGGCGAACGTTTGGCAGCCACTCCAAAAGAGTCTGAACTTGGCAAACTGCAGCGTTTGAGTGGATGATTAGGGGTCTCATAAAAAATGGCTTATTCCCCAGGCATTCTGGGAATGCGGAGGCGTACAAATGTTCAGAGAATCACAGGATTTTCTGGATATGGATTAGGCACTCATACCGAGAAATATTAATATGATAAAAACATGCCTTTTTTTTTTTTTTTTTTTCTCCAAAAGTATACTCTAATTACTGAAAACTAAAAGCAGGGCCATCTGAGGTATAGCAAACCCAGAAAAAGCAGGACTGAGGTCTGAAAATGAAAATGGCGGTCACATTTTTCATCGGGGTTTGGATAGCCCTGCTGAAGGGACTGCTGGGGGCTCAGGATTAGAGTCGAGCAGTTACCCTTTGCTGAACGATAGCCGCAGACATGAAGCGGCTCTTAAAAAGGTCACGCCGACCAGAAAATGCTGCCTGCAGCCATGCTGCTCTGTGCAGCAGAACCTTCCGGAAATGTGCGACGTTCAGCACGATGGCCCGGCCTCTTCGGCGGCAGGCCAAACGGATGGAGGGGGGCCGCCTGTCGATCACGCCAGGAGCCACACCCGGTGACGGTGTGAGCATCAAAATGCCACTCTCCACTTCCAGCGAGCCACGCCTTTTTAAGCCCGTCACGGCTTTCTCTGGGGGAAGACGCTAACCGCTGTAGCATGAGGAGAGTGTTAGCGAGCACGAGCCAGGCCTTCCTGCCTGACGACATTGACCTGTGCTGAAAACCCATTGTCACACTGCTACCCATAGGTCATGGCCCCCATTTTGGCTCATGGGCCCTCATTTTGGCTCTGAAGCCCAATGAGTTTTACTTATGAAACTTCACATGGATGCAAAGCATTAGTGAATTTCAAATGTCAAACGTGCTCTCAATCTAGACAGCTTTGATTAAAGATTAGCTTTGTTACACGGCAAGAAAAGGGAATCAAAAACTGTCCCCAAGTTTAAATGAATGAGTAAACTACCAACAACTTGAGCTGTAGCATGGTGAAAAAACATTATCTTAACACCATCTTATTTCCTGAAACAAACAAGGAGAAAATATTAGCTTGTTCTAAGCTGGCTGTTCAGGGCCTGGCTGACAGCCTGCAGACCCCCCCCTGGTGAGCAGGTGAGATGTATTCCACAGTGCCTGTGTCTGGCTCCTTAAGGCCGGGCGGATGGCACTACACCAGAGACAGAGGCTTACCCTCTGCACCAGGCAGGCAGGCCAGCAGGGACTTTTGGGGTGAAAAACGCAGGCCAGGACTGCGGGGGAATAGATAATGTGCGGGGGCCGGAGCAATAGCGGGAGAAACACGGCGCGCGTTGGCAAGGACTGGCAGAGCTCAGCTTTGACAGCTGGCAGCCACACAAGCACACGCTCGTGCAGACCCGGCGACTTATCTCAGGGAGAGAACCACCCACTGACGAGATCCGACGCTCAATGCCAATATGTGAGGGAAGCATTTATTTTGCCACGCATATCCCAGTCTGTAAAATTATATGAAGTCTGGTTTTGATATTTGGTGTATGTAGCCTGGTCTCTCCCCTGGTCGATGGGGTGGATATTTGGTGTATGTAGCCTGGTCTCTCCCCTGGTCGATGGGGTGGATATTTGGTGTATTTAGCCTGGTCTCTCCCCTGGTCGATGGGGTGGATATTTGGTGTATGTAGTCTGGTCTCTCCCCTGGTCGATGGGGTGGATATTTGGTGTATGTAGCCTGGTCTCTCCCCTGGTCGATGGGGTGGATATTTGGTGTATTTAGCCTGGTCTCTCCCCTGGTCGATGGGGTGGATATTTGGTGTATGTAGCCTGGTCTCTCCCCTGGTCGATGGGGTGGATATTTGGTGTATGTAGCCTGGTCTCTCCACTGGTCGATGGGGTGGATATTTGGTGTATGTAGCCTGGTCTCTCCCCTGGTCGATGGGGTGGATATTTGGTGTATTTAGCCTGGTCTCTCCCCTGGTCGATGGGGTGGATATTTGGTGTATGTAGCCTGGTCTCTCCCCTGGTCGATGGGGTGGATATTTGGTGTATGTAGCCTGGTCTCTCCCC